>NW_008608922.1:85413-93581 GCF_000691845.1 Merops nubicus
AGCCCTGCCACCCCTTCGGCCTCCACGGGACGCCGTCTCCGTGGCGTGCTACGTACCTGACACTCGTGGGGTTTCTCTCCTGTGTGTACCAGGTAGTGCTTCTGGAGGTGAGCCAGCTGTGTGAAGCCTTTGTTGCAAGTCTGGCATTTAAATGGTCTCTCTCCGCTGTGTACTCGCAGATGCACCTGGGGAGAAACAAAAAGCAATTAACAATTTGCAGTTTCCAGTGCTGTAACAAAAGTACTTTCAGATGTTTCCTAAAGTCATCAGAAGATGCCTGTTGCCAAAATACAATATTATCTCGTTAACGAGGTGGTGTCAGTATTGAAACACTGTCTTCACAACCACGCTTTCTTGCTGGGGGGCAGGGGAAGGCCTCATATTAAACCCAGACTGATAAAGAGGCTAATGAGCAAGGGAGGCCCGTCCCTGCTTCCCCTAGATAAACCCCAGGGAGAAACCAGAGCCCTCCATGAAGGCTCACGCCTTATCCTCCACTGCCTACCTTAAGATTGGAGAGCTGGCCAAAGGTCTTGGAGCAAACGTTGCATTCGTACTTAATCTTCCCATTCTGCTTCTTCAGTGGGTAAGGGAGGGTTTTGTAACCGGTCACATTCCTCTTGCTTTTAATGAGATTCATGGCTTCTTCACCGCCGGTGGCAGCCAACACCACTGAGGTAGGTTTAGGTTGCATTATGTGTTCTGAGCTGGCTGCGGTGCCAGCTGTGGGTGACCCGCTGGTTGGGCTGCATGGCTTGTCCTTCATGCTGGCAGCGGCGCCCGTGATAGAGAAGGCACTGTTAGGTGCTGGTATGAGGAAGTCTCTTGGATGATCAGGCTGCAGCAAACGACGGCCTCCTTCACTGGGCAACGAACTGGGGAGCGTGGTGGGGTTCAACATGTGGTGGGAAAGGCTACCTCCGCTGAGCAGGTTGCCATAGAGAGGATACATCCTTGGGAAGAGATTGAAATTGTTGATGCCATTGATATTGTTCAAAGCGCTCAGGTTATTACAGCTCATATTGAACGGAGGTAACAGGAATTTGGGGTAGTGGGGGTTATAGGACGGCAGAAAGGCAGGTGGGAGGTGGCCAGGGGGTGCGTATCCAGGATAAGACCCCAATCCTTCTGAGCCGTATGATCCGTTCAAGTAAGGATACGGCTCTCTGTGCTCTTGGGAAGTAGGTGCCAGAGGTGAAACCGTGACCCCCGGACTGCTGTGAGGGCTTGAACTTTTTAAACTTTGGTCTGGGCTGCTCCTCCCTGAAGGGCTCGGTGTAGTAGATGTCTGGATGGGTGAGTGAGTAATGTAGCTGGGTCTGTCCATCCCGTATGCCAAGGAAGCTTTCAGATACTCTTCTGGAATGTGAGGTCGGATGGGGTAGACAACTCGAGGGAAGAAACACCTCTCCGGGCTATAGTTCTTACGCAAATCATCCAGCTCTTTTTCTGGAGTAACTGGTGAAATGTTGGTCTGAAAGAAGTCTTTTGCTTTTGGAGGATTGGATTCCATTTTCAGGATTTCTTTCACACTGTGCTCCTTCTTTGGGGTGCTTTTCTGATAGAGCTCGTCTTTATCAGCACTGTGCTGCTTTGGATTAACGTGGGTTTGTGCTGAAACACAAAGACAAGGTAATGATTACTTAGATACGCCACAATCTAACTCCTCCAAGTTTAGTGGGAAGGAAGGAGGGGCCACTCTCAGAGATAAGCAATCGTTAAACTAAAAAAAAAAACTTCTTCGTGAAGAAATGCCTGCTGGTACGGTTAACGAAAAGCACTGTTAATTTGAGGGATACCAGCTAGTACATACAGATCTGGATGATGATTCATTTGCAGAGCGCTAGTCACCACTTTGCAAACTGATTTTACCTCTCTTCCCCCTTATATTTGACTAGCTTCACCACTGAATGTCTGTTTAAGCAGATTTCTAACAAATGCACCACCAGGCATTTGTTCAGGATACAGGTTTAACAGAAGGACTTTGCAGAAGCTCCCAGAAACGTTCCTCGCTGAAGTAACGAGCCATGACAAATCAGCTTTTGCCAAACCACAGCAGTCGCTTCACCAGCCAGTTCAATTACTTACAGTACCAAAAAAACCCCATGGCTGGCTAGGATGAAAGCCTTCTTCAAAGAGAAGGTATCCTCCATCAGTAAACAGATCATTACTCATTAAATATACTGCTTAGGAACATCTACAACAAAGCAGACTATTTACTGCAGATTTCTGTGGCATTCGGTCTATGCAAAACTCCTCTGCTTACAGCTGTACTTTATAAAAAAAAATGCTGAAGCAAAGCAAAAGAAAGCAAGACTGGTTGGCTCCAGCTTAAGTTGAAATGTACTTTAAGAAAAAAGGAAAAAAGAAATATGTATTTAGAAGTATATGGAAGCTAGCATCCATTTGGCTCAGTTCGGTGCATACGCCATTTATTTGTATTCAAAGACTCTACCTTGTTATCTGGACATAATGTAATATAAACAGTACATGGAAAGATATCTTCAATAGATAGAAAAAGAAGTCTGCTTTTATCTAATCTCTCACTGTTAATAGTTATATAATCTTGAAATGATGACTTGTAAGATATTTTATTACAGGGGAAAAACTGCAAGAGGTTTCCTATTCATGGTTAGTTATGTACAAGGTTTTCCATCAGGAGGTACAAGTCAATGCCAACAGGCATGTGACTGAAAAGCATCACAGCCCTTTAGCCAAGTTTCTGCTTCTGTGACTGACTGTTCTTCACTAACTGACGTGAGAAACAGTTATTTCTGATTTTTGGAGGACCAGCTGAACCCAGTGAGGGAGACTGGAACGCGCAATGACCACACCGCTTTCAACATGGATTCTTTGCTTCACTATTCACTACCCTGATGGAATCTATCATTTGGCAGCATTACCCTATAAGGCAAACAGGCAGCCATTTATTAAACGTGTCCAAGAAAACAGCTGCCTTCAAAGCTCGCTTCTACTCACACCAACCCACTCTTACATTAGCATCCTCTTTCCAACAGCAAAGCAGCAAGCAAATTCAGTTTAAGATATGTGGGCAGTTTGTGTATTTTCAAGTTGCAAGGAAGTGCAGCTGAATAGAGTTACGTTCAATTAAAATACTTATGATAAAACACATACACACGTTAAGTGTGCAGATAGCTTCACTATTATGTATCTCCATGTTAAAGTTTAATGCAGAGCTGTTTCAAAAATAAATGAATAGCATGTTGCACTGTCTCGCATTAAAACACACCTACTTTCCTTGGTCATTTTGTCTCTACTTATGGACTGCTAACTCGTTTTCGAAATGTCCACCCAGAGTTTTAGCTATAACATAGAGGCCCTACTAGGTTCAAGAAGCTCCACAATGGCACTGTGGATAATATTATCTACATCTTCTTATCAGCTGCCTGTCACCACGCCAGCATCTCAGAGCAAACATTCCTGGTGACACTATCAGCACTGGGAAGTATCGAGACCGGGAAGTACTGAAAGTGGGGCGGGGGGGGGAAGCAGGACTTGTGAAGCCTTGCAGCAGAGAAAAAAAATAAATACCACCTTATCAAGCCCATATCAGTTTCTCAGTGGGGTTTGTTGAGCAGGAAGTTCAAATTGACACTTTTCTCTTTTGAAGAAAAAAAAATCGTGGGGGAAGGCAAGAGGAAGGAGTGCTGGCGCTGCTGGAGAAGTGAGAGGGGCGCCGGGGCCACGTCAGCTGGAGGCAGAACTCCCGCTGCCCCACGGGCGCAGGACGTACGTGCCTCACGCCGCAGCGAGCCCGCGAGGGACAGAAAGGAAGCTCACACCAAGAACCTAACTTTCTGCGTGCAACAGCCCCACATCCCCGGACAGGCTGACGATAAGTGCTCTTTCCTTCCCTTCAAAGTCTTCCTGGTAAAGCCTTTCCTCCTACTAATTTCCATGTACAGACAGAAGTTGCACTACTTAAAGATTATTTTTCAAGACTTAACTGATAGCTTTCTTTAGTTTGCAAGCTATCTTTGGTCAGGAAATTGCCTCTTGGCTTTTTCCCTCATTACCTGAGTGCAAGGGACACTTGGGAACACCAAAAAGATCAAAACAGAAACGAGCATGTCAGCACTGTGTAAAATAAGAGAAGGTAATGTTGGGGGCCAAGGAGAGGTTCTTAAGTTTTATACAGAACATGGATTTAAACGAGGGCTGAAACTAGCTGAGATGTTTACAACCTTTCTTGTTGCTCTTAACAGACCCATACTTCAAAGTTAAGGAGATACATTTCTTAAAAACGGATTTTTTATTTTAAACTTGTGATTTTTTAAGTTCTTACTGATCACGTTTCCCTCCCACTCCCTTATACATACACATACACTAAACACGGGCACATACTCTTCCAAGATGTGTCTAGTTTCTGTGGTCAAAAAGATACACAGAGAAGAGGTTCATGATAAAACAAGACCAGCGCAGCTGCGTTTGGAAGTTACTGATCTGAGGGGAGAGAGGGAAAAAAGAAAGAAAAAAAAACCCAGACAGGCCTCTTCAGGAGCCTGATCCACTTCTAACCGACATCAACAAATTATTCACTCAGGTCTGAGATTAGTGAGTGCGTGCAAGAGGTAAAGGGACAAAACTCCTGTTACTTTTAAGTATTAATAACACCGGAACGGAGGGGCTCCCTGAAGTCACTCCAGTGTGGGTGTTCCAGCCAGACTGCTGCAGAGCTGCAGGCTTTGCTCTCATTTCTTATGCTCCAAGCTGTAGCCTGAGAAAGGCTGCGTAAAAACGATGAGCTGGGTTTTTTTCTAAAAATTTGAAAAACAGTTGTAGGCAGACAGTAATTTCAACAGTAACTTCAGGAGCGAGATGTTACTGAACACTTCAAGTGGCAGAACTTAATTATGCCGATTCACATTTTTGATCTAAATTAAGCACCTCTTTTGCTAGTAGGAAGAGAACCTCGAAGTTGTGAAGCAGGCAAAACTAAGAGTGTTTCCACTCAAAATGAGAATGGAGACCAACATCTAGAAGTATATAAATTGATCATCTGTTTTCTAAATGTGTCCAAGGCAGGGTGACATGCCTTTGAAAACATTTTACTCAGAGAGGGTCTTTAAGGGAGCCTTCAAATAATCCTCAATATTAAGTCAACTTTAGCCCCCAAATTCAGGTTTTCTGAAGACAACCTTTCATATAATTTCAAAATCATTTTCCTTGAGCCCCTTTCAAGATTCCAGGAGGCATTTTTAAGCAAGTGCAGATGTTTCCTCTTAACCCAAACAGAAAAGCTTCAAAACCAGAAAGTGAAACTGCCCATAAACAAAAGGGAAAGCGAGTGGCAGGGCTCAGCTAACGGCCAGTGTGTCAGGGCCAGCAGGAAGAGGAAAAGAATAAATCATATCTAACAAACAAGCATTAAAAAGTTAATCACCACAGAATCTGAAAGACTTTAAACAATACCTGTTAATGAAAAAAAAAAAAAAAAAAGATTGCCAAATGTTTTGTAAACATGCAAACTGTCTTCTCTCAACTCAGGCATTTTTTCTCAAGCTTGACCAAAAGATGTCACCTGCCTGTGCTTGACTGAGGAGCCAAACATGACACGAGCAGCAGGAAGTTGCATCATAGGATTGCAATACGTGAACATTATTATCAAATAGTCATGTCCTGAGTCAATGCAATTGTTTGGTGTTTTTTGGTTTGGTTTGGGTTTTTCTAAACTCTTAACCTATCTACCCTCCACCCAACAATAATCTCCTACAATGAGGTAGGAATGAAATGCTGAACTATGTGGAACCTCTGAAGCAAATTTCCTTGGTATGTTTGCCAGCTGAAAAATAACGTATCACAGACTAAGAGACAATCTGAGGGCCCAGCTGAATGAGGTTAAGCACATCTAACAAATCACTGAAAATTGATTTTTTGGCCAGCAGAATATAGACATGTTGTGCTGTCACGCTTAAAACCATTTACTGGACAATGGCACTATCTGAAAGTAACACGCCTCAAATCCTGGTAGGAAACATCAGTGGCCTCAAAACATGCAGGAAGGAGAAGGGGATTGTTTGAAAGGAGACTGACTTTCCACCACTGGGATAACGTGGAGTCTTGCCTCTACCACCGTTGTGCAACTCCTTGCAGGCACTTCAACATCTACTGGAATGGAGCTCCACTTGGAGGCAATCATGGCCGTGAAGATAGGTGTGTGCTTCAGCGTCTGAAGGACTGGGTCAAAGGCCCCAATTGAAGAAAACACAGAGGACAGGGTTAAACCCATAACTAAGTACATGCCTAATTGCTGGCTTGAATCTGGATGCTTTCCTTCTACGGCACAAATGAACTAATGCTGGAGAAGTTACCTTTAATTTGAAAGTTTGCTGTTATAGAGGCAAGTAGATGTTATACATGGATATTTAAGTTTATTTATGCTCTAAAGTGGTAGTTCTCTCATTTTTGAGGCCACTAATTACAGGAAATAAAGCCAGAGAAATTCTGGCATCCCGCTCGGGTACTTGAAGAGGAACTGAGGTGCTGAACTGCAAGACCGTGATCCCCAAACCCCTGAGGCACCTAAAGCAGCTGCCTATATTTTTAGTTGGCAGGCCTGGAAGCTCTCCACAGGTGTGTGTCCCGGGTGGCCTCTCTTGTGCCGGGCTGGGCAACCAGCCAAGGCACAGCTCTTCCTTCCAAAGCCTCCTGCGGGCACTGGCACGCTCTGCACACCCAAGATGCGTCAGAGGGAGGGAGCTGAGTGCAACACGCCACGGCCACGGGCTGCCAGCACTGCTGCCCCAGCAGGACAGAGCTGACTTCAGCCTGTGGTAGGACCTGTACCCCACCTGTCTCTCCGTTTTCCTCAGAGGCTGCCAAAACCACCAGCCAGGAGCCAGGAGAGGTGGCAATGCTTGCCTGTTCCTCTGAAAGGAACCTCTGAAAGCTGTGCCACTTTAAACTCCAAATTACTAGCGGTCATTTTGGCTGGAGAGGGCTCTCCTGACTTTCTAGCAGGTGGAGGAGGTGATCTGTGAGGGGTGCCCCCAAGCAGGACTGCATTAAGAGGTTTTGATGGGGCAAAGCCCCATGTCTGCAGCAAGTGCAGGATACCAGTGATTTGAGGACAGGCCTTCTGCACTTTGTTCACAGGTGAACACAGTGTGAGGGCACCCTGGCCATGCCTGCCATAGAGAGAGAGGCTGGAGAGGCAGCAGGACACTCGCTGCCTTCAGATTTGACTAGAAGTGGCCTGGGAGGAAAGGGCAGAAGAAATCTGAATGGTGCTGACACTTGCTTTAAACTCACCCGGATCCCGTACTAACACTGAAAGAAACCACCCCTGCTTGCACTGTTGCTATAGGGCCCTCAGCAAATACGCATCTTGGTGAGACCTCTGGACTTTTTTCCATACTCTTCAAGAAAGGGCACCGAAACTTTAGAAAACCTCACTCTTCATGGTACCTGTAAGGCTTCCAGCCCCATTGCAGGCTTTAGGCCTGAAAGTGTTTGTCACAAAGATGAGAGGAAAAGATTAAAAAAGGTGAGAACTTCTCATTTTTCTGAACTGCTAGTTTCTTTAGGTGAATAGGGCTAACAAAGTTTCTAAATGGTTTAAACACAATTGTCTTTTAAAAGATGAAGGGATATTTTGACCTCAGAGTCTGGAAAGGCTGCTCTTTCAAATGTTAAGCCTGAACCACAAAATTTGTTCAAGATCCGGTCTTGTAAAATCCACATATTGAGCCTACTTTTACTAAAACACATTATTCTGCATGTCTAGACACCCCTAGTCGTGACCTGAGTAAGAGCAACCAGGTAATTAGCTGACACTTTACAAATACATTCCTTGCTACTTCTGCAAGTCAACCTAAGACGCCAGCTGATGCAGGAAACTAAGGCTGAGTTTGTGTATCCTCCCAGCTAATGGCCAAGTGTGTCTGACTGGGTCCTTGCAACCTCCTCACCCACATGAACCCTCAATGCCCTTATCTCATCCCACCTGGAGGTCCCACTGAAAAGCCAACAGTTCATCATATCAAGAAATAAAACTGCACAGCAAGTGGTGAAATGACGTATGTGCACAGACAACAGAATCAGTGAGATACTTTTTGAGTGCAGAATACAGCAGAATAGCACATCCCCTCCCTCTCCTTCTTCTACCATTAAGGGAAAGCAAATTATCTTCTATAATTTGTAGGGAA
>NW_008608922.1:93612-95993 GCF_000691845.1 Merops nubicus
GTGAAACATCCATGGAGGATAAATGTACTTTTGATTAATCTGGATGCGTGACATCATTTTCATGACGCACGGTTACATTTTGGCTCTAACAATTCCCCAAGTAACACTGCTATTTTATAACCCATTACTCGTTGCCAAATAACAGCAAATAGTCCTTTTAATTAAAAAACCTGCCTGCATTTTTTCCTTCAAATTTCAGTGCAGGCACTGGCAGAAGGACAAAAGAATGCTCTGGTCTGTCTCAGAGCAGCTAGCAAGAGGGGAGGCAGCCTAAGGGTCGAATGAGAAGGCAGCAAGAATTCCTCGCTCTCTTCAAGGGGCTCCGAATGAGGTGCTAGGCAGTGATTAAACTATGAGTAAAGTGCAGAGGCTGGAAATGGTCAGAAACCACAGAGGAACACAGAGATAAACTCCTGGAAATACCTCTTCCCCCTGCTACCAGTGCTATTATATTTAAACAGAAAACGAAAGCTGTGATACACGGCCAAGAAATGGGGACAAAATACACTGAGCTTAAAAAAAAGTAACCAGATGAGAAGACCACAGGAGGTTTGCTCCCATAAGATAACTAAGTGTAGACGCAAGGCTCAAAGGGCATTATGCAGCCAACCCACATTTTGTCAGACACCTAGACAGAGTCATGGCACACGGCCACTTCCTTGTACAGTGAGGGCAGCCCTTTGGGAGCATGACTGGACAGCCTTCAGTACGTGCTATCAAAGCAGACTTTTGCTCAGCACACTAGGAGATCTAAACTTGGGAAGTCTGAGAATGAAACAACATCTATGGTTTTGAAGGCACAGGATACATTCAGGTTGTCTGTTCAGAATTTCATCAGATAAGACTTGGATTGTAAACCAGTAACACTTCAGATTTTTTATGATTTGTTTACATTTGAAGGGGCACAGGGGACTCGTTCTGTTTCGCTGGGTTGAATTCCCCTTTTCCACTTTGAGCTACCTACTGTGATGCAACGGATGATGCAGCTGTGTAATTATACAACTTATTATTAGATCGTACAGGCAGAAGAGACATTACTGGCATTCCTTGTTCATACTGTAATCCACTTACTGAGGTTCATCATCGTCAGCTCCCTGGAGGAGGGATAGTGCAGCCTCTCTGCGAAGTCTCGGCAATACCACACAAGCAGCTCTTGGTTGGCAGGGATGGGCTTGATGGTGTAGAAGTAGATGTTCATTCCATTCTGACAAGCAGCCAAGTTCTGTTCCTGAACAGAGTAGCCGGGGTTTACATAACGCATCCAGTTGCTCTTGTCCTCGTTAAATCCGTCAATGAAGTGGTGAAGCTCCCCGCTGGAATAGATCTGGAACAGAGAGCAAGTGCTCATCAATATACACGTGCCCAGTAAGCGACAGGCACGTGCAGAGTCCAGAGAGGAAAAAGAATCAGTTTGGTTTTCTTTTTGTTTAAAGAGCAGATATTACTGAAATACAAATTCAAGCCGAGTTCTCCCCTTCCCAGCTATGTTATCCTCTCTTCATTAAGAAAAGAGGTGCTTATTCAAAGGTAAGTCCACAGTCACCTTCTCCATTTCTGCTTAGTGTGCGTCTCTGCTAGTATGGACAAATCAGAGACAGGTTCTGAAACGCAGCGTACTCTCTCTGTGTGAACAGTCTACCTTAAGAGTCCTTTTCCTGGTGCTGTGATCAACAAGTGGGTGATGCTAATGACTGCAGGTCTGAGTGCATGCTTGCATTAATGCTTTGAGTCACCTGTGTGTAAGGGTGACTGGCCGTGCTACGTCAGAGTCTTTCTCGCCTTTTTCTATGGCCTCTGTACTTGCAGTTTCCTACCACCTCCACCCAAAGGTTTAAACTATGCAAACATCCTCCACCCCCCTAGAGTCCTAAAGCAACACTTGCTCATAGTTGGACTGTAACCCTTTTGTGGAAAGGCTGGGCGAGGCAGAGATGAATTTCACTTGCCATAACTTAACGAAGACTTAGAGAGGTGTCAGCCAGTGAGAAGTCACTTTTCCTATCAAGGGATGTGTTTTGGCTTTTCCACGGAGGGGAAAGAAAACACCAATCTAAAAACCGCTTAGTGGCTTGTGGGGAAAGAAGTCCCAGTAGCTGACAGAAAACAATGTTTCTTAAAGTGTTAAGAATAAGAGACTTACTGAAAAATAAAATTTAAAAATTTAAGAAAAATCCAGGAGATATGTTCTTCAAGGCAAAAACGAGTAAGGGGAAACTAGCTCCATGCTGGATGAAATGGGAGTTCCTGGGTATCACAGAACAGATGACTGGGCAAAAGGCAGACCTTGAAGCGGGAGGAGCCGGCACCAGCCACGCACCTCGTGGCGCAGGAAATGCCCTCCCGACGGGCAGACAGGGCTGCTCGCAGGGGAGACGCGCCGA
>NW_008608922.1:96005-96343 GCF_000691845.1 Merops nubicus
TGCCCCGGCCCTTCTGTTCACACTGGCGTCCTCGGCACCCGCCTGGCTGGGCAGCACGCCCCGTGAGAGCCCACCGGCCGGCCGGGACCTCTCCTCTTCTCCCCAAGAGACGCCTGCAGAGAGAGGCGAGGCAGCCTGGCCCTGGCCCTTTAACGTGGGCCGTAAACACCAGAATCACTTTCTTTAAGAGTAACTTCCTGTAAACTGAGAAGGGGGAAATACATGTGGCCTCATCAAAGCAGCCTGCAAGAGATTTTGCGGTGTGTTTGTTATGAGAAGATGGAAGGGAGCCGGGTGAGTTGCGCTGCATCAAGAGGAGCCTTCGGGTTTCTCTGGTC
>NW_008608923.1:0-5229 GCF_000691845.1 Merops nubicus
AGAAAAGAAACAGTCTCATCTGTTACACCTTGTCAGTGAGTTTAGGGTCACCTGTCCCATCCACTCCTCCCCACAGGTGTGGCCTTTTACTTTTAGCAACCCCCAGTGTAGTACAATTGAAGTGCTAGGGTTTAAGCTCCCAGCCCTTAATGAGGGTTGGCATATGGATGATGTCCACAACCAGGTAAGAAAGACCTTCCCAATTAGTTTTCACCGAGGATCTGGCCAGCCTTGTGTGGGAATCAAATAGGAGATCAGCACCAGTGCCCCCTGCCTTTGGCATTAACATCAAGTGTCCTGCTTCCAAGTTAACAGCATAAAAGCTGGCTCTGTTTAGGGTGGTGAGCTTACTTATGTACTTAATATACTGTGTAGGATCTCCAGTAAATTTAAGGCCTCTCTGACTCCTGTAGGCAGAGTCCCCAGTGGTGGTGGGATATCAACACAGCCAGGAGCAGAGGGAAGATCAAGGGGTTGTTCTTTGGCCACACAATTGGAGGTGATCTAATCACCTGGGTCCTCGGTCAATTCACCCCTGAGTTTGTGGGCCTGTTCATTCTACCAGTGGCTGGCCAGCTTGGACCCTTGGTGTTTGATTTAAGATTGGAGGCAAGAGTATGTCTGGTCTGCTGCTTATTGATGATAATATTCTTAATGGGGCAAGTGGTCAGCAAAAGAACACTTCAGCAGTGACCTTGTTTTGCACAGGAGCAAGTATAAGCAAAAGCCTTTCTGCACACCAGTCCTTGGTAGTAACTCTAAAAACGGAGTGTTGCCACTGCTAGAAACAGTCCCTGTCTATGAAAACATGCTGTTAACTTCAGAAAGTGCAATTACTTAGAAATGACTTGGCTGAAAAGTAAAATCATCAGACAGAACCAGTTTTGTTCTAACTCAAAGCAGGTCAGTCAGTTATGTTCATTACTCATTAACAGAAGGAAACCAAAAATGAGTTTTCAGAATTAAGAATGGAAAAGAGTTCATTTTTGTTCTCTGAAAAGTGGTGTGTGAGCAGGCTAAAGTAGTAGATTGGGATCCAGTTTGTAAAAATCTCTTTCTGGTTTAGTCAGTGGGCATGATCTTGAACTGTGATAAGCATGTTTTTGCATCACATTGCTTGCATATACATTTTTGGTTTTGATCTTTTGGTGGGATAATGAAGCTGAGGAAATAACAGGACAGCATACAGATATGCATAAAAAAATAAAAGCACCTCTAACTGGTGCACAATATGAACAACTTTAGCTAGAATGAATAATGATTAAACAAAGAAGTAATTAAAAATTATCTCTTGTGATCTGGTATTTGTGGGAGGAGTTGAAATACAGTAGGGGAAAAAGCATAGACACAAAATAACAAAACAAGCAAAATGAAAGATTTTGGTTTTACCTGGTGTATCTGTGCCACTACCTGGAACAGAGGAATTGGAAATTAGTTGCAAATAGCAAAGTACTTAATACACCAGAGAATAAACTGCTAGGAATGCAATATTCCGTGTGTAGTATACAGATGAAACATTCTAAGAGTGAAAAGACCTTCATTATTGTAGAACATTTTCAGCTGTATTCGTTAAGATCAGATAATGTCTTTCTGATGACATCAAGGCTCGTGGGAAAATAAAATAATATTAGTTTTCTAAATTAATCTCTAACATAGACACATTCCACAACTCTACAAAAAAAAAAAAAAAAAAAAAAAAAAAAAAAAAAAAAAAAAAATTCTTATGTATTTTCCTAGTTGTCAAAAATGATGGTGATAAACAAAACAAAATAAAAGGCATTTCACTAGGTGTATTTCAGTTTTGTTAATTAAGACTTGGAAATACTGTGAAGATTAAATACACTGGCTAAATTCTATCTTGTACTTTTGTTACAACACACTGGCTTCTACTGGGATTCCTACACTTCCTATATAAACTCTGAAAATCTTTCCATTTTGTAAGAAACTCTAAAAAAACCCCTATAAAAATCTTTTAAATTATGATTTATTCCCTGTAGAGGTGAATTTATTGTTTAGAACCTGTACATTTTAAATTAACAAAGAAAATAGTAAAGATGATAGTTCACCATACAGCACTTTACTGAATAAACCCTTATGTATAGCAATGATCTGCTTTTGAGTGGGAACCATCCTGTGGATGCACAATGTATAAAATAGAGAAGATTTGAACTCTCATCTTGTGAAATAAGGGACAAAGTTAACTTCATAGCTGTCTGTCAGATCCAGCACTATCAATTTTACACACTGCAAGATGACAAAGTATTTTTTTCACTAATGTTATTTCCCATAAGCTCTCACTGTCAGGTTTGTTGTAGTTTTCTGTGTATGTTCTCGGGAGAAGAATTTTGTCCTGTCTGGTAAGCTCAGTCCCACACTAGCATGTACTCAGCAGTTGGATTTTGGCTTGGTTTTGTTTGTTTTTCTTTTCAGGAGTAGATGGGGTTGAACAAGATATTTTGCTTAGAGAGAGAAAGAATCATCTTGATTGTTGCAACAAAAACTTTTTATGTCTGAAGTGAAAGTCAGAAACTGCCTTGATTTACATTCATCCCACCTTTTTGAAGCTTTCTGCTTACACTTCGGCTGTATGCTTAGGTGCACGGAATTAGTTCATGCCCACTATGGTCAAGTCAAGTAATATTCCTAACATACACATTTCTTCTTTTAACACCAATCAGTGTTAAAGTCTCTAACCAGTAAACCTTCCTACCTCCAGCTCCAGGGTGCTGTTTCTGCATTCATTCCATGTGCTGTGTGTTACCAGCTGTGGTCCCGCTCCCCTGTACATGGGACTCAACTGACTAATCACCGTTGTGTTCTCTGACAAGACAAACCTGGAGTGTGCTCATGATCCACCATGTCTCTTGGCTCTGTGTCTCTTCTCCAGGCTGCCAGGATTCAACTTAAATCAGGCTGACTACAAATTTCCCCTGCTTTGCTAGCTGCTGATCTGCTATGGTACTGGGTGGAAGGATGCAGACCTGTCCTAACTGCCCCTCTTTGCAAGGCCAGACAGGGTACCCTAGATCCGACAGCAGAGACAAGAGCCTCTTTACTGTGCCTCTGGCTGTACGTGCTCCAAGGTGCAGATTACACAAAAGGGCATTCACAAGTAGTAGGATAGATCAATTAAATGGGCAAGCAGCAAATACAAATGCAAACTGGTCTTTGAGGATGTTGCTGTGTAGGCACATGCAACAGGACTTGGTGTGATTACGTCCATGGCTGAGTTAAAGACTGCTTTGCTTACAGAGGGTCATAGACACTACTGGGATAGAAGGTTTTGGTTTACAGAGTGAGCTGCTTTCCTTGTGACATGTGGTCAGTAGCTGACAAAACTGTGTCAGTTTCTCAGTGCTGACAAGTCTCAGAACTGATCTCAGTTACTCACCTTTAGGCACATAAACAAAATTATAATCTTTTCCCTAAGATTAATTAAAACAAAGGAGTAGAAGGCAAAATGTACCCTGCAACTTGGGAGCCAGGGATCACAACCTAATAAGCAATGGCTGCGTTTAATGAGCAGTCTGTAAGTAGTTTAGTTATGAATAAACATAAGGGTTTTGGTTATGGTTATAGATTTTTTTTCACCTTTGCATATAGTGAAGGTCAGGAAATATTTGAGCATTGGGTTCTCTTTGTAAGACAAGTAATGGAACTTAAGCTATTAAAAGGCTTTTTATTATTACTGATTAATGCTCTAAATACAGCTCACTGGCCTTGCACTTGGCCAAGTCAGCTTGGATTATTGTAAAACCCAATAAGAAATATTTGCAACCGATAATCTGTCCATAAATATGGTTTTGACATACAGCATACACAAAGCAGAACACCTTTTTGCCCTAAGCAATGGTACTTACATTTATAGGAAATGAAGGTAATTCATATGAGAAAACTCTACTTTGGTCTGGAGCATATGGGTATGAACATTTCCTGTCCAGCAACTGAAGAAACAAAGGGCAAAACCCCAAAAGAACATGTCTTACAATATAAAGGAAACTTACATGTGACTGTTGGTACTAAGCAAAAGAGGGTCTCACCACTGATGTTATTGTGCTAGGTTTACAGGTAACAGCATGTTCCTTAAGAGACCAAGAGTATGAGTGAACACTTCATGCCCTTCTGTAGTTTCTTTTCATGACCTCTTTATTTTTCTTCCAGTAAAAACTTGGAAGTGAAAGATAGTGGTCCCAAAATTGAAAAGTACTGTCCTTACACTTTGGCTAAAACTAAAAAATCAAACAACAACAACAACAACAAAAAACAAACTATGAAAAAACCCAAACAAGCAAACAAATAAATAAATAAATGAAAATCCTGTTTGGGAAATTATTTTTTGGCACTTCATAGGAATTCTCTTCCCATCTTGCACTGTGAGAGAATGTTTACCTGTCTTTTTTCTGCGTCGTGATAAACTATGGGAGATAAACATTGGACAAAAAACTTGGCTTACATAGAAGACTTGAAAGAAGTAATCCTGAAAGAATTACTGGATTTTTAAAAAAATATATTCAATTAAAAATAAAAATCCATTTTTCTTCCAAAGACAGCTGCTTAGCTAGTTTGCAGGTAGAGTGGGGATTTGACTATACTAATTCTGTCTGAGATTTGTTTGTAGTAGTAATGAGGCTGGGATGGGAACAGGACACACCAAACTGAAAATTCCTCCATTCTGTAAAGAAATGGCTTGCAATTATGCTATGTAAGGGAAAATATTCATACACATAAAATAGCCAAATTTACATTAGCTATAGCATAACCCAATGCAACATTTTATGAGTAGATTGACACTGTGAATGCAAGCATGGAGGGAAGGGAAGTGGACTTGGTTTTGCTTTTAAGGTTTGGCAAACTGAAGATATGGACAAGTGATAGGTATTTTCTTGGTTTATTCACTGTTGACCTGAGTATAAAATGGAGACATGATGAAGTAAAAATATAAGGCCTCCAAAGAGAGATGAAATGGCTAGAAATCTGAAATCATTTATCTGTAACTTGGGCTCAGCAGAAGAGGACAGAGAATCTCTCTCAAAAGAAAATCCACAGGCCACAGAGCAGCCAGGAGTGATCTGCAGCTTTACAGCACAGTGGGTCTTATGCCTGATTCCATAACTTGTTTTAGTTCATCAAACTTGGATCTGAATCAACTTCAAAGACCAAAATACTTTGTAAGAAGCTTCTGGATCTTCTCCTTTCACTGTCTGATAAAGCATAGAAAGTCCTCTTTCC
>NW_008608923.1:5245-23996 GCF_000691845.1 Merops nubicus
TGCACTCCCAATATTTAAAAACAAATTCAAAGATGAGTCATGAAAAAGACATTTTTATCTTAACTTTTGTTCTATTGTTTTGTTGGGTTTTTGTTTGTTTGTTTGTTTGTTTTAAGTAAAGATGAATATTTCATACTTTCACAGGGTTACCTGTCAGCCTCAAAAGTTTTTAATATGCTTGAACAATCAGCTCTGCTTTGTATTATAAATTACTTACCTAAACGATATACATCCTTCAGTTATTTTATTCCTTTCCTCCAGTTTCAAGGACATCTTGAAGATGGTTTAACCTCATCAGCACAGTTAACAAGGCTATTTATGAATAACATCTACTACAGTAAATCAGGCTGAATATTTGACACATGCAGATAAGAAGCATGGTTGGTAACTTCAGAGGAAAGAAAGAACTTTGAGGGTCAGAACTGAAGATCTGTGTTAAGACCAAGCTGCAAAAGGGAGTAACCAGGCTTCTGAGTGGGAACATTTGACAGAAGAATTAATAAATAGAATTCTAAATTGTTAATTGTTGACAGTGCCTCCAAACGTTTTCTGTCAGCTTTTGCAAGAGTTATTCTAAGCCTTACAGACACCTTTATATAAACACAAATATAAGCACACACATATTTTTTTTTTTTTTTTAATGAAACCTAAGAAATTCGTACTGCATTTCACTCACATAATGAATAAGAAATTACTTCCATAGTGAATCTGTGAGAAGATCCCTGGAGGATCTTTGAATTGTCACAATTTAACTTGTATCTTTGACATTACAAAATTAACTCCCTAGCTTTCAGAAATCAAAGGTGTCCTAAATAGCTAGAAATAATTTTAGAGGCCTTACGGTATTTAATGGTCCATTAAACAAGAAAGCTTCTCTGCAGTTGCTTTTCTTCATAGCTGTTAAGGGTTGTGGTTTTGATGTCCTTTTTTTTTGTTTGGTTTGGTTTGGTTTGGTTTGGTTTTTGTTTTTGATCACAGACAAAGAAAAGCTGCAAGGAGGAGAGCTACATTTGTATTTTTATATATTCTTTTATATTTTTTTCCCCTGCTTTTTAACTTATTTTCATTCTGCTGTTTCTCCTAGGTGATAAATCTAAGGAACTTTATTGCCAAGCTGAATTTTTTAATAGGACAAATACAAATTCCTGATTTTTTTTTTCATCCCCTACTTAAAAACAGTGTGTCCTCTACAATTTTACAGGCACTAGACAAATGCTGGCACAGCTGTACAGCTAAGAAAAATAAAACAGCTGAGAATCTGTAGGACACTGATCTTTATAGTATTCAAAAGGCAGTTAAAACCCATAATTAAAATGCATGATGAGGGTCAGTCACATTGTGCTCTTTCTCCCTCAGGTAATTATTTATCGTTCAGCTGTGGCAAATTTTGTCAACATCATCTTTGCTCTAGTTTATGACATGTACTTCTCAATAGAACCAATTTTATGGTCTGAAATAAATATATTGTTATTTTTTCTTTCACATAGCCCCACCTAACTTTCTGAGCTTAGTAGTTCACTGCTTCATACAGAGTAGCAAACTGCCTCTGGTAGCAGTTAGTGTGCCCCATTTAAAAGAAATGGAGACTGAACTACCAGGCTGAGACAGTAAATATGGAGTCACCATTACAAATGATCAGCTACACTTAACCAAACACCCAGGGCAATCAAGCTTTATCTGAAACTGTTATGGCCTGCCTGGAAAGGATTTTTTAAAAGAAAAAACCAGCAATTATCTAATGACCAACAGCCTATCAATTACCTACTTTGTACACAGCTTAGCATAAACTAAGATAATATAATGGTGTAATGGCTACTGTTACTAATTTCTATAGATAAAAATATACAGCAACGAGCTATTTTGTGTTGAACGAACTGTCTATGACCACAGAATAAAATACAGTGTGAAGGACTAAAATGACAGAGTGACATTAGAGACCTTAAGGGTATAGATGCAGGAAGATGCTGGAAAACTCAGAACTAGAAAGAACTTGTCAGTGGTCCATGACAGGCTATCAAAGTGTGACTTCTTATGAGCTGGGGAAAATAGCCCTGGGAGTAACAAAGAACAAACCCAAGCATCCAGTATATGTATCACACAATTGTAAACTGGGATCTATGGTGGAACAACATACCCATGAAGAAAGAGTGAGATGTAGAACTTGCTAGTAAACATATAATCGAGTTCAACCAAAACCTAGACTGAGGAAGAGGAAACCATCTACATTGTGCTCCCCCAGTAAAGGGTTTTAGGAAACAAACAAATCCAGTTTTCTATGTTCCAGTTGTCAACATGTTAACATCTGAGAAGGTCACAAATAACACACAGCAATTATAAGCAAAATATATACATATATCTCAGATGTCATCCACTTTTTTTTGAAAAAGGAAGGAAGTTGTCATGGCCAGCCAATTACTTTTGAGGAAACTGCTACTATGTGTACCATAGCCCAGATTGTTTCTATGCTTCTTCTATGCTATAACATCTCATTATTATAACATTTTGAAAAATATTGCAAATCCATACATCTGATCATACTGTTACAACACATTTAGATCATTATTGCAGAAATTAATATTGTGAAATATCAAGTGCAGAGAATGTCACTTTCTGATATAATGTGCCATGCCTTTGGCTACCTTCCTCTGATCAGGTCTGACCAATATCAGTCTCTCTCTCCACCAGTCTAGCTTTCAACTGAGATAGTCATCTTTTCATCTTTCACATTATTATTTCTTCCTGCTTGATTTTTTTTTCACAACTTTGAAATTCCTCATTTATTCCTCATTAGTCTTGGATGAGTTTTATCTTTTTTAAATACAAACACTAGCTTCCTGACTTTAAGGGTAGTGTCTTTAGTCCTTTGTTCCACTTTAGTAGAAAAATGTTGTATTATTACCCTTCTCCCTCAAAAAAAAAGGTGTTCTTGTACCTCCTTGACTATCTACAGAGAACACTTAATTTGAACACTTCTGTAATAATGTTAAAACAAAAATTAAGCAGAAATGACCTTACTAGCCTTCCAAGTTGTTATTCATTCAGACCTTCTCGTCTTATCTCATTAAAGACTGGTAGACACATCATGTGGAGAACAGTTAGAGATCTTTTCTTATCATGTTCAGAATAATGTTCTTGCTTTCCCGGCTTACAGATTTAACTTGGAAACAAAACAAATGAAAAAATTGTCATTTCAACTAAAATAATCCATGAGGTATCTTTACCATTTAAATGGAAATAAAAAGTAACAACTCAGAATTCCTTACAGTTCCTTGTTGAACAATATACTTCATTTTTTTTAAAAGTCTCTCTCTCTCTCTCTCGAGGGGGTGGGGGAGAGGCGAGTACATAGTTCTGTTCCGTGTGGGTCCTGCCCTGAACCCCTTTTTACACGGAACCAGGACACTTACACAGTGAATGAAATGCAAAAGCTTGAGTACCTTCTGAGATATATATGTGAGAGAAAATAGATTTCCATCATGTTTGTGAAGGATTTAGAAATATATCCCTATCACTGTTGTTTTCAGAAATTTCTTCAAAGAAATAATATTTTACTTCAATATATATCTAATTCTTTCCCTTATCCTACCCTTTTTCTGAAAAGGATAAAACACTAAAACAGAAATACTTTACCTTAATAAGTCCATTATTAACATTTCAGAACTGGAATCTTGTTCTAAGACAATGCTAATGATAATGACAATGATAAGCTATGCTTTTGATTTGATTAATGGCAATGAAGGAGTGAGACCTTTGGAAGAAATGTAAAATGTAAACAGAAATAGCACACTTTTTCTAAAATGTTGTATAAGGGAAGAGAAAAACAAGAAGAGGCATAAAAGAAAAAAGAAAAAAAAACACCTCTCTACAGCAATATGATATCACTTAACTGATCAAACTTACAGACATGGAGGAAAGCTGGGGTGGCAGGAGAGGCAGAGGGAGAGTGGACTTCCAGAGCAACTCTGTCCACTTGCAGTCTCAAAAGTTTTTTGGTTTGTTTTTGTTTGTTTTGTTCTTCTCTCATAAGTTTCAAGAACCCTTAATTTACATATGCTTAGCCTGCTTTTTAGAAAGGAGTCACAAATTTAAGACACTACCAATACTGCTGAACTCAACATGAATAGCAAATTGATTCAGTTGCAAGGAGAAACATTTTGAAATGTTAAGATATTCACATGTACCCTGAAGTGTAAAAGTCACCCTAGTTTCAGAACATGAAATATACAGACTATTGCATAACAACAGAACAATGAATGAAAAGCTAAAAAGTTCCTATCTGTATTTTGTGTTGTTTACATACTTAAACAGATAATACAGGACTATGTAAATCTTGCTCTTACCATAAAAATTATGGGATCCACATTCACTGGAACTCTCTAATCCTCAGAGAAACCTGGATCGCATCTGCCTCACACACTAAGCAAGGATGGAGCACATGCTAGTACTGAGCCCAGCTCCATAACATACCAGCAGAATGCATATACTACCAGCAGAAATACAGTGTACATGCTTGTGGATATTCCCCACCAGCTAGAAAGCATTAGAGGTGAAACTGGTCATAGCACAGACCTGATTTTAAATATGTCAAAAGTCTGGTTCTTTCTCATATACTTAAAGACAAGCAGGTGCTTAATCATCCTTGCAAAAACTTGATGTGATAGTCTGGAGCTGAAAAAACAGAGGGACTCGGCACCTTTGATAAAGCACAGGGTCATCCCACGGCTACTACAAAGGGCTGAAATGATTTTTCTTGCTTCAAATTAATATTATTTCTGCAGGAGTGACCATGACTTGCACAACTTTGGTTTCTGCACGACTGCAATAGCAGACATGGAAACAGGCCTTAGCAGTATTGTGTTTTGTCTTCTAGTCATTCCTCAAATGCATTGTATACAAACAAGAACGAAATATATCTGGTTGCTCCAGTCCTCAGTCATTCTGAACTCCATGTCAGAGATTTGGGTGAGGTAATGTATTTTTTCTATTACATATTTGTTCTGCTTTGTTTCTTTCCCACCACGATTAATAAACGTATTCATTTTAAAATCCACTCTTTTGGTAAGCCAGAACTTTGAAGAACGCTGTCTTATGCATGTCATCTTTTAACACTTACATATTTCCCACTGAGCTGTCCTTTCCATTCCTCTTACCACCTTAGCAAATGCAAATGAAGTAATTATCTAGTTAAATTCTGAACAGGCATTATTCATTTGAGAAATCATTACTTTGTAGTGCTAAGGAAGCATATTTTCCCCCCACCTTTGGCACTTTACAATAAACTCATTCTGATCTAAATTGATTGCTCTGGGATTATCTTGCAGTCATTAAAATTATGCTGTATTGACATTCACTAATGTCTTTAATTAGCAATTTCAAATTCCAACATTTTCAGCCAAACACAGACAGGTATAACTTATTTTAGCTGTATATAATTTTTATAAGACTTTGAGTCGTATCTTAGTTTGAATATTATAAAGTTGTTCTCAAAACTGGTTTTGCTGGAATAAAAATGATGGCAGTAAGGAGGGGATGAACACCCAATAGCTGATTAGATATGGAAAAAAAGCTCCCTGAAGAGCAGAAAATGACCAGTCTTCCAAGGGTGACTTAACTACAAAAGTGCTGTGAATTACAACTCTTTGTTGTACAGCACAAGTTTCAGGGTGATTTCTCAGCCAGTTTATATATATGCATACAGCAACTGAAGGCAAGACCATTCTTTTCATATGCAATCAGTAAAAAGATGTGATGTTTTATGTGGAAAATTTGTAAAACTTTACATGAAGGTCTGCTTTGAACTACAGTTAGTGCTAAAATCAGTTTGTGTGATTTCAGATTATTAGATTGATCTGGGAAATAGTTTTATGGTTTCAATCTTCCTTTGTTAACCTGGCAGATAAGAGAAATTTTAAAATCTTTTGTGATGGCTTTCTTGTAATCTTAAATTTGCAGAGACATTTAACTCTATCAGACTCAGATTTTCTCCTCCTCACCTACTTCTACAGCAGTTTATTTAATCTTTGTTTGAGAATGTAAAGTATGCCACAAAAACATCAGATTATTCTGTGATATCCTTGGCAACACCCAGGTTTCATGGATTCTTCTGCTACCTTTAAAAATTTTTTTCATCTACTACCTTTGAAAATTTCTACCTTTAGAAAATTTCTAATTTCTCCCTGGAGCTCAAAAGCCATCTGAACATGGTCTTGGGCAACTGGCTTTAGATGTTCCTGTCTGAGTGGGAGAGTTGGTCTCGATAATTTCTAGAGTTAATTTCCAACCCCAATCATTCTGTAAATTCACCAAGTGTGTGAGGAAATATTTGAAGGTGTCCTTGTAACGTAATTAACATAGTTTTAGATACTGTTGAATTATTTTTGTTTGTTACAGGAATTTCTCACATGCTGACACATTAATAATTTACACGATTACACAACCATACTTGACCTGTCATGTTTTGCTGGGACAGATGTTTTGTAAAGTGCTTCTTCAAGGAAGTGTTTTGGCCATGTGACAATGAGTGATAATCTCCTGCTTTCTTAGGGAATCAGCAACATAAGTTCCATCTAATAAATATGCATTTCCTTAGTGAAAAATAGTTAAACAGATGGTCAATAGATAAAAAAGAGAATGCTTTGATTTTTTACTGTGGGCTGTTGAGTAAAGGGTAGAGGACACTGAGGGTGCAAAATGGTACATACCTCTGGGGAAGGACTTCACATGTAAATGTGGAAGGACCACCTTATTATAATGAGCCAGACAGGATTCAAGACTTGCATAAATAATGTTTCTAATAAAGTCATAGTTAACCAATCAGGTATTGTGGCATGAGTTTTTCTTAGTTACCTTTCTGTATTTAAGACCCTCTGTGATTCCTGGAAGCGTGCTAGCTTTATGAATTATCACCTAGCACACTTTTCTGTGCAGAACTGGAATAAGACAAATATCTTGACTACGTGTGTTGATTGTTGATCTTGCACACTGGGTGAAGAATCCAAATTTGGGACAACATGATTAGTCCCATGTGAAGAATGAAAAATCAAGGATATGCACATTTCACATAAATCGTAGTTAATACAGAACATCACAGTCAAAAAAAAAAGAAAGACCTTTTCCTCATATTATTGCTATTATTAAATGTAAAGAAGATTACCGAGTAAGATATATTGAATGAGAAAATACATCTCTCTTCCCTATCCCTTTTGGAATGTAACTGCTTAATGGCTTCTGTAATTGCTAACAGTCTATTTCATGTATAAGCTACCAAAAAGTGGCTTGTAAGTAGGCTTGTCTGAATAATTAAAGATCCAGTATCATTAATTATCTGAATAAGCAGTAATTTTAAAGATTAATATATTATTATGGTGCCTTTTTTTTGATAGCACCCTTAAGAAACTGAATAGGTTAATTTATTGTTCTGAACTAATCAGATGGTAATCCCTAACTTGGGTTGGAAATAGTTTGTAAGTGCTACTGTACTTTCAATTAAAGTAGGGGTAAAAATGTGTATTTGTTAATATTACGGTTTTATATAACTTCAAAGGAAATCTTTATTTATTCAGCCCAAGACTCTCTACTGTTGATTGCTAACAGTGGCAATAGACCAATACCAATGTTCATGATGACTTTGATATTTTTATAGCTTTTTTTTTTTTTAATGTAAAGGTCAATTTATTGACTATAAAAACTAACAAACTATCAAATAGATATTGAATTTTGGAAACTAATACAGCATGAAAATTGTACCTTCTGGATAATCTGTATTCCATTCATTCATCTTAAAAGTCCAAAATCCAAAGACACAAATACACATTAATGAACTCTATTTTCAAAGGTAAATGTAATTGATAGTCAGGTTCTGATGTCTAAATCATATTGTGCATTTCTCATGTCTTGCATACATGATAAAGAACTCTAAAATCTAGCTCAGATATTACAGGCAGATCTGCCCACTGCCTGAGCTCAGAAAAACACTGGCACTACTCAGTGGATTCCATTGGAATGTAAAGCAGAAATCAGAAGCAATTCAACATCAGTCCTAAAGTCTTAATTAAAAAGAAAAACAAAACAAAACAAAACAAAACAAAACAAAACAAACAAACAAAAAAAAACCATACAGAACTCAGTTTTTCTCACTTTGATTTGCATCTCAAAATCCCTGTAGGAAACTGCATCATCCAAAAAAGCCGAGTGACCAGAAAGAATAATCTGGGATCAGACAAGGAACCAAAAATCTCAGAATTAATTTCTCATTGCTATTTATTTATCTGTACCTGCTAGCTTACATGTAGGCAAAGGCTACGTTAACTACAAAAAAAAAAAAAAAAAAAAAAAAATTTCTCTCTTCCACTAGAGAGGGTTTCTTGCCTTTTCCCTGCAACAACTTCACCTTCACATAATCATTTCCATCTTCAGAGAGCAGTGTCTCTTGTTTATAAAATATAGCTCTGGGAGACAGCAATTCACTGACATGACAGAATCAGTCTGCAAGGTAATGGTTTCTAAAGGTGATTCTTGCAAAAATGGCATCTAATCGTCATCAGTCACCATCCAGTGTCAGTGCACTACTGAATGTTACCAAGCATAGGCAAGCAGTGAATATAAAAATACCTGCTCTGAACAGCAACTCTGAATGATGATCCCTGCAATCCATTGTTTCTCTCTAGGAGATTTCTCCATCTCCTATCAACCACTTTACCCTTTCAGTTAGTTTCTGTCTTTGGAAAAAAAAGTAAATATAGAAACAATTTTTAATAGAAAAATTAAAATACCCTATTTCCTGATACTGGTTTCCAGTTTCACAGAAGAAGCAGGAGCATTTAGAAGTCTTACTGTGTATTTATACTTCATTTTTTTCAGTAATCTGGATTACTGAAAATAGTGGTTGAAAAATCTGCTATAAAACACCTCTGTACTCCTGGCCAATCTGTATTTTCAGTTCCTTAGTGTTCTGTAGTCCTCAGTACTGCTCAGGAATGTTCATAAGGTAAATGACCAGGTGCTACTGTGGCATTAAGAAAAAAAAAAAACTTTGAGAGGGGAAAAAAACCAAATGAGGATGTTTTTGGGATGTGTGTGATCACCATATGTCAGTTTCTAGGTGTTTTTAATTACATTAAGGTAACAATGATGACAAATGTGCAAAGTCTTAAGAGTGCCTTTTATATTTACCTTTTTACCTTGAGTTATTTGCTTTCACTTCCATGCTCATCTCAGGTGGTTTTATCATAAAAAGGGATTATTGTTTTCATAGGCAGGCAGATTCTATGAGATCCATTACAAGAGTTTGCTGTTGATACACTGTTTGTATAAAGAATATGGATACCGTACGTTATATTAAAATGTGATTTATCTCCCTTTCCCCTGCAATTTTTTATGAAGAAGGGAATTTAATAGTTTATCTGTCCTTCCTCTCTGGAATGATTTGCTGACACTTCACAATGAATTCTACACACAACTTGTCAAAGAATCGTTTTGGTTTGCTATGGTTCATCCATATAAATTGAACACTTCAAAGATTCTCCTCATTTTGACATGCATCCCAAAATCCCTTCAGGAAACTGTATCATACAAAACAGCAGAGTGATCAGAGTGAATAACCTGGGAACATGTGAGTAACAGAAAGGCTCAGAATTGATGTCTTGTTGCTATTTGCTTATCTCTACCTGCTAGCTCACACACAGACCCGTGACTCCAGAAGAAGCACCTTTCTGCCTGCTTTAATGTAAGATGCAGGCCTTAAAACTGCCCAGACTAAAATTTAAGGTTGTATATCTGCCACCTCCATCTGAATCTGTGGATTAGAAATATACCTCCTATGAAACAGACTTGTACCAACAGGGTTATGTGTGGATGTGTTTGTGGGGGCTGTGAAGGAAGGAGATGCCTGATGCAGAGTGGTGCAGCTGTATAGAAATATCTGAGTCTATTTAATGTAATCAAAAATACTGTCCTACATATATGAGAAATAAGTATAGCTGTGTATCAGATGTCTTTTCATAGACTACTGTATGGAAAATAGAGGACAGAAAGAGTTTTTTAATTTGTTTCTAGAACTAGTGACGCTTGAAATTTGTGTTTCAGAAAAGCCCCTTGGAAACTGCCAGTTTGACTAAAAATTTATCAAGAACCAGTTTCAGCTAAACGCTTCTGTAACATTACTAGAATAACATCTGTGCAAGAACACTCAGAATTATAAGGCTAAAAAATAAAATAAATAAAAGTAAAATTAAAAAAAAAAAAAAACACACAAAAAACCCCAGATCCATTAACTGGAAAAAGAATGTGTTCGAAATATTTTGTATAACATGAAAAATCTTAAATTTGTCTTTTATTGTGATTCAATATGAAAGGAAAATTTAAGACCTCATTGTTTTTGATAGGATGGAATTTTATTTTTTCCATGTCTACTTATTTTACTTACTTTTCCTAGCTAAAATCTTATTTTTCTGAACACTAAATGAAAAGCATTATACTCAAAAGATGAAATCTACTAAAATCTCCTAAGCATAGCAATTTGTAAAAATTATGCTACTAAAATTATTAATGTAAATATAAATATCTTCTAAGATACCATTGTATTTTGCCCAACAGCAGTACACACTGGTAACCTACCTGATTCTGGCTCAGTCCTGATGCAGAATTCATGGAATTAGAAGAAAATTTTCTTTGATTACCTCCTATATAGCACTTATGGTCTGTGTTTCAGGGCTTAGTTTTAAGTTAAACAGTTGATCTAATTATTTCAGCAGGGGTGTTTTCTAAGCAGTGAATGACAGGCTTACACAGAGAAACGTAATGTTCTACAGTAAATTTCACTTGAGCATTTTCCTAGCAGTTAAATAATTTTCATACAACAAAAATTAGTTCCAGTATCAATGGGCTTGGTGTGAAACACAATTCTTCTCCAAGCTTATTGTAATTTCACTGCAACTCATTGTTGCAAATGACACACTTCCATTAACACAGAACTGCCAGTTTAGAATTTGGGATTCAATAATCTTCAGGAAAAAAATTGTGACTTTTATTGACATGGCTTTAATGAAACAGCTTTGAAAAATACCACATTGAGCCACCTGTCAACATTTCTCTGAATCTTTTACTTACTAATAAAAATCAGTGTAAGTCATTAAGAGTTGTATTTTACAAAGGGAAAACCTGATATTTTGAATTCTTGCTTTGAAATCAATTTCATTTATGTCAACATATTAAGAAAAACCCTGATGTATTTGAACTATTCAATTTTAATTTTTAATTTTTAGGAAGAGTAATTTAAAGTTTTTTGACAAAACTTATAGTTAGACCACCAGTTTGCTTAATAAACATAGTGTGCAATAATGTACATAAAAATAATTGGCAAATAACCAGGGTCCTTCTGAATGTACAGACCTGTGCTTTCTCCTGCTAGGAAGGAGCCATTCCATCAGAAGCTAGGGCAAGGGGTAGGAGGAAACATTTTGCTTCATTTGGTGCTGTTCTTCTGTTTGTTTTTGCTTCTTACCTGATTTAAGGAAAGAAAGAATGCAGCTGAGGCAAATAAAAGGGAGTGTGTGCTTTGAAGGTTATTCCTGTGGTGATGGAAAAGACCTTTGCAATCACACAGGTCTTTGGTGTTTTCTAAAATGGTCATGGTGAATTTGTTTTTTTCCCAGCTGTCTTTTTTTTTTTTTTTTTTTTTCTTTATGAGTTTTATACTTTTTATTGTCCTAAAGGACTACAACTGTCCTATTTGTGCGAATTCATTATCCTTAATGTAAGTAGGGCTTGAAACATTAACTGAAATCTCTTCAGGGCACTGCAGAAAAATACATGGATACAAACAATGATGTCATAATGACATTAACTTTGATTCTCCAAAGTTGGACAAATCAAATACTTCTAATTATTTGATCTGGAATTTTACCTACCCCTCCTGTGTGTATGAAAATTATTGTGTTCCACTGTGGGTAAGTTGTATTCATATGACTGGAGTTCTCAAAATCAGTGGCATGATTGTGGGCATGGATGAAAGCTGATAACTCTTGGCAGTATTTTTTAACTCTTGGCAGTTGGGTTTTTTAGAGGAACAAGTATCCTTAAATAAACTGTGTGCTTTTAGAGGTTATTTTAAAATTTCAATCTAAATAGATTTGCTTTCCACAAGAAAGAATTAAATGCTCTTTAAAAAAAAAAAAAAAAAGAGCGTATTAATTTTTTTTTTTTTCCTACTTAAAAATGACTATTCATGTAAATATAATTAGGGTGCTTCGCTGAAGTTTACACAGTTTTGCCAGGGGTGAATTTGTCAATATTTTGAATTTTGTAACTCTGTCCAACTGGAAACCTGTACGTCAGGTTCTGGCAAGAAGTGATCATAGTTGTCACAGTGCAACTAGGTGAAAATCAGCTGTAAAGACATCTATTAATGATCTTATAACTGTTAAAAGAGGAGAACAAAAAAAAAAAAAATTAAAACTGCAAAACCACAATAATTGGTTCTGTACATTTTCTCTTCCTTTCTCCCATTTCCCTTCCTGTTTCCTTCATACAAAAACCAAGTAATTACTCAAGGTCATGAGTTTTCTGATAATGCAACACATTTTTGTTCTGTGTTTGTATGGTGTCTTGTACAATGCCTGGCTCGCAATGAGGACTTCCAAATGCCAGTAAGATACAACCAATAAAGTAATTTTACCCTGAGCAGAATTTATGAAGACTGAATTCTTAAATATTCATGTCCTGTATCTAGAATCACTGTTGTGTATAATATAGTGAACTTGTATTGAAATTTTCCTGTGGTGTGAACATTTATAATAGCTTTCTTCTGTGTTGGTCTCTAATGTTTGAAAAGCTCATCCTTCATCTCTTCAGTGAAGGCTTTAATAAAATCTCTATACACAGTTTCTTATTTTTATGATGCTTACCTGATCTGCATATGGCCAAGACCTGTTAGACATGATCAAAACTGACCAACATGAGCCAAGGATTCTAGGGAGAAACTCACAGAAAGAAGTGTTATTTTCTTGGGAAAACAGGCTACAGACATAGTACAATAATCACATAAAAATTATCCTGCTTCCTATGCTTACAAAGGAGAGAGGCAGAGTTTGATTTTATCTTTGTCACCAGGAAAATAGAATATTTTTAAGTAAGAAAAAAGAATACTCATCTAGATTCCACTTCACTGGATAGTAGCCAAGCCTGGGACATAAAGCATAAACACGAGGTAAACCATTCTGAAGCAAAGAAAGCCTATTCTTTTCCTAACAGGATTTCCTATCATGATGTTCTCTAATTCCTGTCCTGCTAAAAAGCAGGTCCTGAAATGCATGGAGCTAGAAGGAATATAATGTGATAGAAATTGGTTTCTCCCCTTGTCTGGCCTTTGGTCAGCTCTGCCAATTCCATTTGGCCTTGGTACCACTTGCTCCTTTCAGGGACTATACAGACTTCCCTCTATGCTCTCTACCTATTAGCATAAATTTTCAGATTGCCTATCTTAGCTAGGTCATATTATCAATGAAATTTTTTATGCCCTATCATTTCTCCTTGTTGCACAGCTGATGTACTCAGAGTTAAGGAGACTTAAACCTAAGTAATTTATTTCACAGGGAATTAGATGTATGAATAGTTTTGAGATGGTGGGTTTATGTCTCTGATTTAAGTCAATTTCTAGTAAACCATCCTTTCATTAAGTGGGGGTTAAATAATAGGTAAGATTGCGTTATCAATTTACTCTCTCAATTCACTCTGTTTAGAAAACAGACTGTCAAACCAAATCTAACACATGCTTTTGCCCCCTTGTTTCTCTTCTCTGTGTCCCTCTGCTATTATCACCTTTACTCTGTACAGTCATTCAGGCTGTGTTTCCTCCCTTCTTTTGTACAATGTCATCTATAGTCCCTTTGTCCTATCATTACATACACCACAAGCTTTTACACACAGTGAAATGTTTGTTCTGGGCATAAAGGGAACTGTAAAAAGAAGTGTAAAAGCTTGTGATGTATGACAGTAGGAAGAGTGAAAGGCACATGGATTTTATGTCTCTAAGTGTTTATGAAAGGATAGAAGGTCAGTGTCTGACTACTTCTAGAAATTAATTGGAGGAAGGGTTAAGAAGCTATTTTCTCAAGCATGAAATTTGGTCAGCCCAAAGTAAAATTCACACTCACTAATGTAACTGATGCTTTTTTGAAATGGCATGTATGAGGATGAAGACACAATTTGTCCTGTAGCATCTAAGGATTCAGCATTTCCGTGAAGATCCTTCATTGTATGAAAATTTTGATAAAAAACCTTGTGTCAGATTTTATTGACCATCAAAGCTCAGGAAATGTTTAGCATACTGAGATTTTCATGGAAGTCAGTCACAACTATGTTCAAGTCAAACTAGCTGTGTATGACTTCTGAGAAAACCAGAAGAAATACTGGAGCTGGGAGGGAGCTCCCAGTCGTTCTTGTGGAGAAATTGCATCATATTGTTCCCAATGAATAAAACAAGATTCCCTTTCCAAACTCTAAGATGTCTCAGGTGATCCACCAAGAGCCTTTCTTATCACTCTCACTAAATCCACTATCACACCATCTATCAAGATCTATAACAAAAATCCAACCAAAAGTTTTGAAGTTGCCAGTTTTATTATTTTTTTTACAGAAAGCATGTGTGGGGTTTTTTGTTTCTTTTGTTTTGTTTTGTTTTGATTTGTTTTTATTTGTTTTGTTTTGTTTTGTTTTGTTTTGAGTGACCTGTATTTTCTGATACTTTTGAACGTATGCAGCTGATATTTTGGGGGTTTCTTTGCACACCTCTGCAAGTAAAATATATACTTTCCTGTCTCACTTTTTTTTCCCCCCCTTAGTAACTTTAACAATATTCACACGTACCCCTTGAGTCCAGGTGCTGGTATTAGAAAGAAAAATTACATTAGTATGGGACTTCTGATAATATTGCAAGAGTTGCTGATGTGCAACACAGGCAGGGTAACAACTTAGAGGATGACATCTCCAAGAAACTACTTAGTTGATGGAAAAGCTGTCATGGGGAACTCAGACAGGATTTTTCTCTAATGCAACATGCATTGAGGAATATAGATTTCTACTATTTATTCAGTCTGAGGTGTTCACAAATCAGCTGTTGAATAGTCATTGAGACTTTTTACTGATACAAATACTAGTAACTCTTCTGACATTTATCTCATTTCTTGAGTTGATTTCAATTTGAATTTTAAATGTAGGAATGCATATTGAACTGCAAAGAACCTCATTCTATACGTATCTGTCCAGGGTACTCTGGTTTGGGTTGTTTGTTTGTTTGTTTGTTTGTTTGTTTTCCCTTAAGAGGCCAGAAGTAATAAATAATTTTAAGTAATGAGTATTTTTTGTACTTCTATCCTTGAAAGAAACACTAGGGTATTTTCTCAATGATGTCTAATTCATCCTAGCTGAACTAATGGAGGTTTGGTTATGCCATGAGTGTCTACTTCTGGCAATACTTGTTCTGTATCAGTATGCTTCTCTTTTCCACCTAACACATGTAAAGGCTTTCCCTCTGCTGTTGGATTCTTTCAATACAAAGCTTTTCACTTTTCAGTAGAAGTCCATTAGCAAATCATTCTGCAGTACTTATACTAATTTAAACACCTCAATGGAACATTTAATTTATAGGAGTTTAAGATTTGTTCCATTTTATAATTTGTCACTGAATAAATTGATTAAAGACAAAATGTTATTATACAATCTTGGAACATACAGCATCTAATAACATTTTATGTTATATATGAAGGTACATTTTCATGAGCATTTTCTGTTTTGATTTGTTTTCTAGAATACAGTACATAATTCCAACCATATAAGGTCACTTTTATGGACATATTCTTCAACAGCATAAAAAATATCACTTGTAAAAATAAATAAAGAAATACAATAGAGCTTGCATATTTTCAGTGGATGTTTCTGAGCCTGCTGGGTGTTGTTCATTTGTCTCATTAGTCTGTGTCTTAGATTTTTAAACAATAATAAAGTTAATATCCTATTCCGTGTACTAGTATAATGGAAAATTCAGACCACTATTTAGAACAGAAGAATACATGTAGTGTAGTATTCTGGCCTGATGGTGGAGACAGGGTGCCTCAGGTGTAGCTACACAGTGGGTCACCACCACCACTAATGTGAGAGTTTTACTGTCAAGAAAGTAAATTTGCTAATGGGCTCAGGACTTCTTAGTATTTTAAGATCACTTTAGTCCCTTCAGTAATAGGATGCATAAGTAAGATTTTGAAATAAATTTGCATTTTTTTAATTAAGTTTATGTGGTTAGGGTTTATGCAAATATATAAAAGTCTGACATGAACTATGCTTTAGCAGTTTTTTCTTTCTGGAGTCAAGTTCAACTTCTTTCTTAGAAAGGATTATCAAGGTTTAAGGTTGGGCCACCTGCTAGACAAATGAGAGAAGCTCTCTATTAACCCCTCTCCCTTCCTAAAGGGGAAGAGAAATGAAATAAGGGAGAAAGAGTTATGGATTAGAAAACTAAAACAGCTTTAATGAAACTAGTACAATAAAATGAAATTTATACAAATACACGCAAAACCAATGTCTAACCCCTCTAATTGCAATTGCATCACCATCATCACTGATGCTGTGGAGCAGACACTGGGGAAGTCCCAGACTGGACTTGGCAGCAGACAGGAACTAGATTCAGGAGACAGATTCTGGGTGGACTGGGATCAGACAGAATACTCCTTGGATGGCAGCCACTGAAGAAGAGAACTTAACCCTTGTGCTCCCTCAGCTTTATTCTGAATATGACTTACATGGATGGAAAACCCTGTTGGTCAGTTTAGGGTGAGCTGTCCTGTCTGCTCCTCCCCACAGGTGTGGTCTTTTACTTTCTACACCCTTCAGTATGGTAAACAAGATTTAGCAGTGACCTTGGTCTGCACAGGAGCAAGTAAAAGCAAAAGCCTTTCTGCACACCAGTCCTCAGCAGTAGCTATAAACACTGAGAGTTATCACTCCTAGAAACAGACACCATTTGTGAAAATATGCTGCTAACTTCAGAAAGTTAGAAGAGACTTAGCTGAAAAGTGAAATCACTGAACAGAATTAATTCTGTTCTAACTCAAACCAGGACAAGGAGCTTGAATAATTAGGTTTGTGAATGCATCATTGATGACACCAATTAAAGAAAATTATTTTCCATGCCATCTTTCCCATATATTTATAGCCAGTGTTTTTGCTCTGTGGAGATTAATCATAAATACAGACTAAAATCATTACCGTACTGGCTTCTTGTTCCTATGCAAATTCTCTAAACTGATTCAAAAGTACAGATCTAATGTCGTTCTGTCATTCATTCACATAAGTTTTTTTAAAAAGAACAATGATCCATTCCAGAGTAAGTGAAAACCAAATCTGAACCACCTAAGTACATTGTAAAGATATTGCTATTTTGGAAGTTAGCCAAATCATTCATGTTTTCCAAGATTTTAGTCTGAAAAAGCAGTGACTTGCACCACTGAGGAAATAATATGTCTATCCTTACATGAAAGATAAATGTGTTTAAAATTTGTATACCAAAACTATACATATATATATATTCAAGAAATACATTCTCAGCACTAGTCTATGCACATTTCAATGAAGGTTAAAGCAAAATGTGCATTGAATAATTCACTAATTTAATATATGATATAATCATTGAAGTAGTTACATAAAAGTTATCAGTGGTGGAGCAGTTCATAGGAGGAAGTTCAAAAGGCTTTACACCTTCACAAAAACTATTCTACCTGGAATAAACAGATCAGCCTTTTAATTCCTAATTTGGTTTCTGAGTGATATACAGATCCAGAGTAGTGCTGAAGAAAAAAATACCTATGTTATGTGCTTGATTTTCTATCTGGAATGAATTTGCAAGAGTAAAAACAAAGCAAGCAATTGAAGAAACAAGCCACATCCTTTCAGAATTATTACTGCACAGGGATTGAGGTTTGGTTTTGTTGGTTGTTGTTTTGTTATTTTTTTTTTAATTTATTTTTATTTTTAGGAGAGCTGCAGAAGAATTGGTCAGATTCATTGTTTAAATAGGAATAAAATGTGTGCACAATTTATTTTGTTAAGAACCTCAGTAGGAGAAAAAACTCATTTCCCCTGTGGGATTCCAGTTAAGATTACACTACACAGAGAACACACATTTCAACTATTTCATCTTCCCATAGGTGAGGGAAGAGATTTCCCAGGGACTCTAAGTCTCTTGTAGTTTCTGTTGTGACCAAACTGTCTGAATAACACTGCAAATACAATTGGTGCCTCAGACTCTTTTCTTACTCAGTGTAAGTTTTTTCACAGAAGGTGATATATTTATATTTACATATTGTGAGAACCTACAAAAAAGAGTGGGAGCTTATAATTCTCAAAAAACCCCCAAAAAAACAGTTTCACAGATTGTAATCATTACCCTGTACAAGAAGGTGCAAAATGCTATGATTTTGAATGGATATCCCTCTACATTAATTTGAAGGTACTGTAAGTTTGACAATAATGATTTTCTAGATGGGAGAAATATATCTGTATTGTTCTCACATAGCTCTTTGAGCAGTGAACCACCCTTCTGTTTTTTTCTTATTTATATTTCCTTAAACTGGGACTAAGTTAGATAGTAATTTTATATTTATGCATAAATTGTCTGCATATTAAACCTCTGTAGGTTAATGAACAAATTTGTGGCAACTGTTTGAATATTTTTTGCTGTATTGACGTACGGAAACAGACTCTA
>NW_008608924.1:0-26698 GCF_000691845.1 Merops nubicus
CCCAGCTCTCCAGCATTGCAAATCTCACCATTGCAAATTTCCAGTTGCTTTAGATTGCTTTTAAAACAAAGCAAAGGACACCAGACGTCCATTTAAGAAGCAGCCGCCACCTTTTATTGTGATCACAGACAAGCTAAGAATGGATCGAACTGGGCCTGAACGTTCTGCTTCCACAGGCAGAGATCTGACATTCAGCTGCTTTAATCAGCCATATAAATTTATCTGTCTGCAGGAACCAAAGCTCTCTCAGTTTGCCTCACCCCATTCGGCTGCCACAACCCGCTGATGCTCACGGCAAGTACCTGCCCCTTTGTTTCACGGCCAGTCTTCTGATATTCTCTGTGCAGATAATGTGCAAGGGTGCTGCAGGTGTATGGGACCAGACTACTTCAGCTCACACCAGCAGTAGGATTTTCTTCCTATGTATGAGCTGATCACCTTAGCTGCCCTTTGAAGAGGAATACCTGCTTCAAGTAAATGATGCCTCATATCCTAAAGATGCAGCTGAACCATGTTTCAGATGACTTTTTTTTTTTTTTCCCCCCAGTGACTACACAGAGAAACTACGATTAATAGCTCAGCTGCAGGTACCTCAAATACAAAGGAAACACCTTCCCAAGGGAATAGTCCACATATTTTTAACAAGCCACTCAAAAGTATTGAAGATTTTTATTTCTGAGTGATGATAAACACACACACACAACCCACACCTCTAAAATTGAAATCCTAAGTATGAAATTAAATAACAGGAAAATTGATGTACATAGCATTGGTCTAAACATGAAAGAAACATACAATTAGGGAACTCCCTCGGAAGTTTTTGTTGAAAAGAGACTGTCACCCATAGCAGTCACTGTGAACATTTTTCTGACTCCACTCTGTGTATTGAATCATTCTGTAGTTCTCAGAACTATATTTGAACAAGCAGTCTTTGAAAAAGAAGTATCCAGGTTTCTTAATTTCACTGCAGAATCAAGCAGGCCAGCTGATAAGCAGGAAACTTTAATCTTCTGTAATTAGGAATGATGGAAAGGTAATGTGGGGAAAAAGTCCAGCACACTGGAAAGACAGGCAACGTTTGTAACAAGTTATGTACAAAATCACTTTTTCTTCACTATTCCCTCTTCCAGGTTGCATGTTCTGTACTATTCCAGGAGTCACTTATGAGGTATGAAAAAGCAAGCCAACAGGTTAACATTATAACCATTTAAAAAAACCTTGCTGTATTATTTGCACTTTCAAAATATATCTGAAAATAAAGTAAAAAAATATTCAGAATCCTTGAAAGTCCTAAGGATTTTTTTTTAATTAAAAAAAGCAGTCTTGTTTGTTGCTTCTTTTGAACCCAATCCTGCCTCAACATTAGGCTCGGACAAAAGCGCATCCTTCTTATTACCATCATACAAGTAATCACGTTGAAGATCTGTAGCACTGAAAATGACATAAAACAAATAAGCCCTCACAAAAAATATATACAGATAGCCAGAAAACTAATAAAGAAAAAATTATATTGTCTGTATGGAAAAGTAAACACCATTTTCAAACACCAACAAACCACCTGATTTGTTGGCACGTCTCTTCCAAAGTGACTTCCCCAGAGGACTTCCTACAACAACTTTGGTTTATAATGACCTTGAGAGAATCCATACCCTGTACAAAATATTGATCTAGTGGATTTCTGTAAGTCTAAATACAACAGGCAAAGGGAAAAACTATATGTGTGAACTTCATGATAAGAATAATAATTTAAACTCAGTATGTCATATTTCAAATATACAGAAAAGACCTGATTATATAAACACATTTGTCTCCTGCTATAGACTAGCTCATCCAGGCAGGTCCCAGCTCTGGAGTACCTCGTGACTGACGTAGCTACATGTTCTCTGTATCTGATGAATAATAGGCTATGTATGGCAAGCCTTAAAAGTCTGCTGTTTGTACAGAGGGGTGTATCTATTTCAAGCACTTTCCATGTACAAAAGTTGGTGCTGAGTAAACTGTGCTGGTTTTCAGAAGATGACTGGCCATACTGGTGCAGTGTTCTGCTGGATCAGCACAGATACTTATCAAAGAGCATTCTGATATCACGCAAATACATCCAGAAACTAGTTTCTGAAAAATTTGTCCAGAAACCAGAAAAAAAATGGAAACAACTGCACTGGCTTAGTACCCTATCTGAACTACTTAGTCCTGCTGAGAAACAGGCCACGTTTGCAGGAGAGGAGCACTGCACTAGCACAAATGCATGCCTCTGGTGCCTCAACTAAAACCAGTATGGCAACGTACTCTATAATGTAGGCACATCTGTTTGTTCGGTGCCAAATCTGTGGACAGTACAACACTGCCACAGCTTTCCTGGCTAGACTTACAGCTAGTCTGGCAAATGTATTATATTAAAGTAGCTGCACAATTTTGTAGTATCCATATTAACTTGGTCAGAGGATGCTTTGGTAGCTCAGCAGTATTGCAATGTGCTCTGTAGACACACTCGGTTCTTGAAACAGCTGTCATCTGTAATGTACAAGTAGCCTACTGTAGGTTCAAAACACGGTGTAGATGTGGAATGGTTACACGGTGGTCGGATGGGAAGGTCATGTGGCATCCTGGCCTATGGCAGGCATTCCCCTGGCACTTTAAATGGTTTCATGTGTAGATGAGCTGTGTATGGAGAGCACCACACCATCTCCTATACAGTAATCACTGGTCCAGTTAGGCAAGCTGCAAATACTGCACTGATCAGTTTCTTCCTGGGGGACATGGTTGGAAAAAACAGAGGAATATGAAGAGAGAGGTAAAGCTCCTCAGTTTTCACATCCAATAACAATCTTCCAATCTTAAAAAAAAAACAAACCACAAACAAAACCCAACAACAAGTAAATAGCCATGAGACTACTTCCTGAAGCAGGAATATGAGCACAAGTCAAACAACTCTGGACAGCTAGAGTTTAAACGTGTTAGAGCCAAGCCCATTTGAAAAGTGACATCCTATCAATGGATGCTGTCTCTGGATCACCACACATCAATGAGAGCAGTTTATGCATTAACAGCCATGCTTATGTAACAGCAGACACGTCAGCCATGGGAGACAAAGGTGAACTCCTTCTAGTTAATACATCAACAGCCAAGGTCACGTCCTCTGCCCAGGTACTTTTTCCACAGAAATGCTCTCTTTGCTCACCAACAACACAGGAGCTGAAAGGTTCTTAGCCGAAGAGCACTGAAATGCCTGAGAACACAACAGTTAGCTCCTGAACTGCTGCAGGAGCTAAAGCAATTCTGAGTTGCTGCCCAAGCTGCCTATGCTAGATGAAGCTGCCTGCAAGAACAAAACTCCAGCTGATTCCTCTGTTGCCTCACACATCTTTTCCTTTTGCTGCTTGCTAAAATCTCTGTCTTAACCTAAGACTATTTTCTCACTCAAGCACACCTCAGCAGTACACTGGCTGACAAACGTTTATGGTCAAATCCTCGTCCTCATTTATCCCTGTACAAACCCAACACTTCACAGGGTGGGTCCAGAAACAAGAACAAGGATGTAACTTAAATTACACGAGTAGACTGATGTGCTGGAGAGAATCCACTCTTTCACTGGCTCTGCAGGACTGGCAGTAGAAAGCAGTAGTAAAACTGAAATGGACAGATATTCTTTGTACTTGAAGAGATCAGGATTTAAACAGGAAATTGCACTTTTTAAAGAATCACGTTCAGAAATAAAACTGCCTTCTGATACTCATCCTGCTACTAAAGAGTCAGATGAAGATATCAAATGACAAGCAAAAGCAGTGAAATTCCATCTGCATTGCTTTCATATACCTATAAAAAGGTTCTAAGGGACTTTAAAAGCAGTTCAGGAGTAAAAATAAAATGATCTCTCAAGCTGAAATGTTAGGATCTGCAGAAGGGACATTGGGGACATTCAAGTGTGCCGTGCTGGTGGTGGTGTTATTTCTGAGAAAGATATGACTGAATCCTTTACGTGGTGAAAAGTACCCATGTAACATTGACTGTAAAGGGCACGCAGGGACAACCTGAGAAGAACCATCAGGCACCGCCTTTCTTTTGCAACTGCTCCAGTTTTCTTCTTAAGAGGTTGTAGTTTTCCTTGGTCCCAGGTGCTGTAGGGTCGAGCTTCAGAGAGACCTCGTAGTGTTTCTTTGCCAAGTCAAGATTTCCCCAGCGATGATAGAGCACAGCTGGAACACAAACGAGGAATTTCATTAGCAATATTGTTGAATAACATGCAATCTTGCCAATTGCTTGGAAAACAACATTAGAGCATTTGTTTCCAGTGAGGGTCTCTCACTGGCTGGAGGTACAGTAACTGCTTGTTCTGTTGCCAAATGCAGGAGCAAAGCCTGGGAGCAGAACTGGCATGGGAATGATGAAGGAATGAATTGCACTGCAGCTACAAATGGCAGCTCTTATCTGGTGAGCTCATTGCTGGTTACAAGCATAGCGTAAATGAACCCATTTGCAGACACTGAAGTGCAGCTACCTCTGGGCTGGATTGTGCAAGCCCTCTTGATCTGTCATATCAGGTGACAGCTTTTCTGGTTTAGTGCCCTGTTCTTCTGGCTGGCAGTTTTTCTAGGAAGTAAAATAGAAATCTGCCCAGCAGGAAGAAGGCTCAAATGATTGCTTTTTCTTTTTAAACACAATGAATATGAAGCAAACAAACAACACAGCTGATAAGAGTTAGAAAGGCTCTTACCCAAATTACCATGATAACTGGCAGCATTTGGATTGGCTTTAATTGCCTTGAGGAACAAAGCTTCAGATTCCTGAATAATTTAGAAGAAGTAGTCAACAGGACAGTCTATTCTTGTAGTATATAAAGTAATGCAAAATTTACCCACAATTGTAATTAAAACCCCTCCCCAGCTATGTTGTATCTGTATGGTACCACCGTATACATATTATAAGCCTGCAGGATCCTGTAGCTCAGGAGGCTACAGCCTCCAGAAAATAGTAATGCTACAAGTGCATGCCATGCTTTTGCTTTCACGGGTGCTGGTATTTTAGCAGAGAACTTAAGCACTAGTGAAGCTAGCAAAGCAGTTTACTTAAACCTTTTTTTTTTTTTTTAATAGTTACAATATTTCAAACATCATCTACTGATTTTTTCCCTACTTCCTCAATCAAGTTAATGATAATATAACTCAGTATCTGAGCAAACTTATTTTAGACACCTTTCCCATTAAAATAGCTTTGAGCTTTTAAAAAGGGGGTATTTCAGCAAACCCCTTTTAAGCAGATGTTTCAGCATGGTTCTCAATGAAGAGTAGCTGAGTGCCTATTAAAAAAAGCAAGCCAACTGATTTACTCCTCACGTTTCCTCAGAAGTTATCTTTTCCATATTGCCACTTGTGGTGTGTACTCTAAGGACTGCTGATATCTGAGTACTTCTTAGAAAAGCTGAGCTCTCTCACCAGAGAACAACTCACTGCTAAGTTTATTCTCCAATTCAAAGACTTTTATTTTCCCAAAGTAGCTGCTAATATAGATACTCTTATTCCAGAGCATATTTCCTGTGGAATTTTAAAAAGATACCCCCCTCCAATCCAAAGGAAGCATATTTACTTGATTGCATGCAAGTTATATATTTCAGAGAGCAAATTTTGCATTGATTTCTATGCTGTGCTGTTTCAGGGAAAGTTGCCCATTCATTTTCAATGTGAATGACCTGAAGATAAAATCACCCCAACGTGGTAAGCTTCTGTCTGAAGGACACCTGCCTTTTCCCCAGGTTGCCTGAGCTATGTGAGAACAACCACCTGGGGAAAGGGCCTTCTCTTTGTGCTAGGCTTTTATTACTTACACCCACAAAACACTGAAAAAGAAAACCTGTCATCCAGATTTTTGGTTCCACTATCTTCTCACATGAAGCATGAAATAAGGCTCTGTGAGAGTCCCTCAGGGGACAAGAAATTTCTGATGTCAAGACTGAGGCACTCAACTTTGAATGACTTAAGAGCTTTCCAGTATGTCCAAATTCAAACCCAAACTATGTGCTCCTTTCAAAGCGTTGCTGAGCACAGCTGAGGCTGCCACTCACAAGCCAACTGAGACTGATGCAGAAAGTGCCTCCATCTTCTCAGGTCAAGGCAATTACAAACCCTGGGGCTCTCAACAGATCCTTTTGCAGGACATTCTGTTTCAGTAGAAGGAATACTTGGATAGGAGTGAATGAAGGAACCAGATGCCTGGAAATTTAGGGAGTATATGTATGATTCCTTAGCCCAACTTTTAGCATTGCATTTCCCTAGCATAAGCAGCAGCTCCAGCATTCTCATACACAGCCTACTGAAGTTCCTGGATGCAGTGGTCTCTTTGAAACCCATATTATTTAGTGTCTTCATTGATATGCTGGATGATTGGACTGCATATGCTTTCAAAACCTTCACAGCTAGAATAGCTGAGTTTGAAATTGACCTCTGGAGGTCATCTGGGCCAACCTCCCTGCTCAAGCAGGACCAGCTGCACAGGACAGTGTCCAGTCAGCATCTCTGAGGATGGCAACTCCACAGGCTCTCTGGGCAACCTGTGCCAGTGTTCAGTAAGTCACAGTAAGTGCTCCCTCTTGTTCAGAGGAAACATGCCTTGTTTTGGTTTGGGTCCATTGCTTCTTTTCCTGTCAGTCAGCACCACTAAAAAGGCCCTGGCTCTATCCTCTTTGTACCCTCCCTTCACGTATTTATATACTTTGAGATCCTTCCCCTGAGATTTCTCTCCTCCAGACTCACAGGAAAGACACTTGAGTCCCTTCATCATCTTCGTGGTCCTTTGCTGGACTCCCTCCAGTATGTCTGGGAATTGGACACAGGACACCAGCTGTGACTTCACCAGTAGAGAGGAAGGATGACCTCCTCCAGGGAGCCTGCTAACACTCCTAACACATCCCAGGGTATCCTCAGCCTGTGCTGCAAGGGCACGTTGCTGACTTGTGTTCAGTCAATCTGGTGTCCACCAGGACCCTCAGGTGCTTTTCTGCCAAGCTGCTTTTCCCTCTGGAGGGCATCATGACCCTCTGGCATATCAGCCCCTCCTCCCAGTTTGGCGTCATATGCAAATGCACTGAGGATTCACTCTGCCCCATCATCCAGATCCATAATGAAGATGTTGAACAGGACTGGACTGCAGGAATCTTATGAAGTTCAACAAGAGTAAAAGCAAAGTCTTGAAGCTGGGATGGGATAACCCCATGCAAAAGTACAGGCTGGGAGGCAACTGCCTAGGGAACAGCTCTACAGAAATGGATCTGGTAGGCAGACAGCAAATTTAATAAAAGCCACCAGTGTACTCTCACAGCAAAGATGACCAACCACATCCTAGGCTGTATTAAGTAGAAGTACAGCCAGCAGGTTCAGGGAATTAATCCTTCTCCTCTATTAGCACCAACATGGTTAGGGGCTGGAGAACAAGACATACAAGGAGCAGCTGAAAGAACTGGATCTCTTCAGCCTTCAGGAGAGCAGATGAAGGGAGATCATATCAGACAATACAGAGAAGATGAAGACAGATTCTTCTCACAAGTCTGAGATAGGATGAGACACAATGGATGCAAGCTGGCATACAGGAAATTCCAATTAGGTAAAAGAAACAATGGTATGGGTTTTTTCTGGGTGGTTTTTTTTTTTTTTTTTTTTTTACCATAAGGGTGATCAGACACTAGAAGACTCTGTCCCAAGAGGTTTTAGAATCTCCAACCATAGACAAGTTCAAGATTCAACTGGAGATAGCCCTGGTTTGGATCAGGGGTTAGACTAGATGACCTCTGGATCCTTTCCAGTCAAAATTACTCTATGATTTTAACTCAGTCACCTGAGAAACATACTGACACTCAAACATTTGGCAAGTCTAGTGTTGCAAGATAACCTCCTCTGTTCATACAGTCATCCAATCCTAAAAATCAACACTGGACTGGCACTTGAAACCATGTAGTAATCAGAAGTCCCACAGTATTGCATTTTTTTCCACTGCAAATTTTAGTATTTTGGTCTAATAAGTAAAACTCCACTTTCTTCACAGTTAAAAGATGTTCTAATTGATTCAGTCTTAAAAAGATTTCTGTCTAAAAGTTGCCTCCTACATAAAGGAGGAATACCTAATGTACTCATCCTTTCACTGCTGAAGCACAATAGGACAACATGTGCAATGCATTCCCAGAAAAATTAATAAAATAGATTCTCAGAGCTGGCTGCCACTGCCATACATCTTCAGCTATATGTTGAAAACATCTTTATCAGCACTACTTTACTCAGCAGCTCGTAGAGGCACACAGGCTGATTAAAGGCTGTTTAAGGTGCATCATATTCATATTACTGTGGATTTATGTAGCAAATACACATTCCAGTACATCGGTGATATTTCAAATGCCTGTATCTTGCCAAATCTTTAAGTGTTGCCAAGAAACTTGCACACTTCCTATAGCAAAGGCTTTGGGTGAGTACTCTGCATTCAATCTGCTGCCAAGGCCACAGCTCAAAATTGCAGTCTGGCTTTATTTCAAATATGAAAAATGCTGAACGGTTTCAATTTATTGTACTTTTAACAGAAAAAGCAAAGATGCATACAAAACAAAAGTACAGCATACATATTTTCAAAGAACTAAAGATAGCTTGGTTTTTCACCCATTGTGACAAGAACAAGCATTTAAAGGAGAACTCTAACTTGGTATAACAGATGTTAACGAAACCACCAAAACAACTCATCCTTTATGTGCTTTTGTTTCTGGAACAATAAATCATTTATGAGTAGATACAAACAGAAATCATAAAGGGTCGAGGTTTTTTTAGGAAAACCATCTTCTGCTGAAAATCAAAGTGCATTTGAAACTGAAGAATAGTATTGTGTGCTTATTGAAAGGAAATCTCTCATAACATGGTAAAATCTTTTTGACTCAGTATCTTTCAAAATAACAAAACCCCCTAGAATAAATACTTTATGACAACAGAGCCAATACAGTAACAACTTTTACACAGACACATAACAAGTAACCTAATAAATGAAATGCCTGAGGTTATACAACACATCAGACACAGCCAGACAGCCCTCTGAAAATTACCTCCATCACCTTGACAGCCTCCACCCCCCGCCCCCTTGCCTTCCCTCCCATCCCAAACACTCAATAAAAATCCTTAAAGAGCCATCCACTCCTCTGTTTTTACATGGTGAGGGGGTGGACAAAAAATATGAATCTCTCATGCTTTATTACTGTCATTTAGCTTCCTCTCATGCAAAACTCTCTGTCATCTCCTCTTTCCAGGCGACACAAAACAGCTCCTGAGATGAGAACCTTATCTGAGTGAATCCACTTTCCAATTCCTTTAATTGCTCTATTATAACCCATCATTTTCAAGTGATTAGTTAAGTTTTCTGCTCTGTGCAAACATACTACTCAATACGGAACTACTAAAACACTCACTGTCTCCCTGCTTTCCTCCCTGGGCTCCACTGCTCCTTTTGCTTTATTCAGGATGCTGGCTTGAAAGCTTCATTTTCCCCTACCATCATGTCTACTTTGTCTCCAACATGTTCCCCTGCAGCATAATGACCTTTCAGAGCTGGCAAAATCACTACCTCCTTTTTCATTTTTTAAATCCACTATGACAACTTGTTTCTCCTACATCTGGAGAAGTTTTCTAGCTTGTTTTCAACTTACTTTTTCTACTTACTTCATTTTAAATGCTCTTTATTCTGTCATGCTGCATACTTGTCTTGATGAATAACTACACAATGCTCTATTCTTTCACAGCCATGACTCACCGAAATAACTCTAGCAATTACCTCCTCCATAATCTCATCCCTTATAAATTCTGAATGTTCATTTGTATCCTTCTCGAACTTTGTTAAAGTAACCTAAAATAATAAAAGTCTGAAGTGGAGAGAGAGAAAAGAAAGACTGTACAGAAAAACACCCAGCTAGACTAAAGAAACAGTAACAGGGTGTCCAACAGCATCACTAACAGAAACAAAAGCAAGCGCTGGGTTCTCACTGGCCCACAGGACTGTAGAAATATAAGTGGATACAGTAATCGCTGGAAAAAGATATCTGTTCTGAGAAGTTCCACGTAAAAAAAAATCTGTGAATATATTGAGGATTTTCCTTCAGTGCTGCTAACACTACCAAAAGCCATCCAAATCCCCCAAAGTGATAGTTCAGTAAATGATATTTTCCTAGAGGAATTCTAAAAACTTCCTTGATCATTAATTTTTCCCTATCACGTACCTAAATGCATGATTATGGCATCAATTACAACTAAGTATATTAACTGCGTATGATCTGTCCGTTTATCCAGTTTCTTTTGGAAAATAACTCGTTCTCATCAGTTCTGTTACATTTACTACTTGTAAATATAAGGAGCTAATGCTGAGGTAGCACTCACAGGCTGGTCCACTGCACCCAAGAAAAAGTTCAATATACTGCTCAATGTATGGACCTTGTCTCACAATATTGCAGGATTACCCAGGGATCCCATGCTCAATCTGGGATTAGCAAATCTGTGTATCTCTTACTTTAAGAAGTGTCTGGGGCTAGAATTCCTACCAGGAAAATGGCAAACCTTGCTTCCTTCTACATGCCCAAAGCACAAGGACGAGCATATCACATCTAATTTTAGTTCCTGAACTGCCTCTAAAAGCGAGCTGGCTCTGTCAGCACTGCAGCAAGACCAGACCCTAAGTGCCCTCTAGTGTGCTTAAAAGCCTGTTCCTCTTTACTGACCACTGACATAATTTAGGGCAGCAACACTTGTAACCTAGGCTTCTAAAATCAGGTGAGATGAGCTTAGGCCACACTCACACAGCAATCCTGTGGGCATTGAAACCTGATTATCTAAGTCATACTCTGCAGTGACCTCCTCAGTTGCTACAAAAAAACTTATGCAGAGTTTAAACATGAAAAAAAACCAGACAAACCCAAAACCCAACACTCAGAAAGCTCTAGTTACCTACCTTATATTTTTGTGATTTCCCCAGTACATTTGCCAGTGAAAACATAAGGGAATGATCATTAGGTATTAATTCCAGGGCCTCTCTTCCAACTGCTTCTGCTTGAGCTAGATTGCCTGGGAGCCCATGTGGTGGAAAAAGAGAAGGCATCTTTAACATGGCCTTATTAGTTACTTTTCATGCTTCATGACTATATCGTATAAATAGGTGATTACATGCATTTTCAAAGAAAACCAGGTAGTTTCTAAAGAAAACACACACACAGATGTAAAATCCCACAGAATAAGACAACAGGAAACCTCCATTTTGTTTTTAAACAGGTAATATCTTCACAGATTCAAAAGTTTTGAAGTTTGGTCTAGAATACAAACATACTTGCACAATGATGGCATTTCAAATAAAGATCAGAAGTTGAATTTATGGGCTGGATTTCAAGTGATGCTTAAAATCACTGGATCAGGTGGTGTTCTTATATTTATGGAGGGTGTCTGGGCAGCCAAATTAGAGGCTGAACTCCTTTTAGACAAATACACATAAAGCTTTAAGTTTTGCTAGATACTGAATTATTCATGAAAACATTCAAATAGGCTTATACCTGTGTTATCAAGCAATATAATCATATTGTTCCAAGCCAAACTGTGCTCTGGTTTCAGAACTGTAGCATTCCTCCATGCATTCAATGCATCTATATGGCGATTCAAATCTGCATACTGAGAAGAAAGAAAAGCCCAGTAATCTCACTCTGATTTGCTTTATGTTTCTGTCGTGCATTCAAGACACTGAAGAGTTGCTAATCTCTCATTCCATTCAAGTAGAACTTGTTTTTATAGATGAAAATAAGAAATGTAAAAAGAATACTATGATAGTATGGAAGATAGAGTGCTATATACTGATTTTACTCTGCTTTTCTCTGGGACCCAGGCTTGTTTAAAAAAACGCATGTACCAGTAGGATAGGGAAGAAAACAGCATACAATTTAGAAATCTACACGAGAGAGTAAGTAAATACTTAATATATATATTTTCAAGAATCTAAATGGATTTTTTTTGGCATAGTTGTACTACCTAACAGTAACTAATGACCAAAAAACAGTTTAATATTGCAAAATGGTTAATAATGTATTTTGAACAAAAGACCACGATCTATATTTTTGTTTATACCTCTGCATATGAAAAAGTAGGACTACCAAAGGTTGTATGGAAGGAATTATACCGGCAAAGCAACAGGAAAAGCTACCAAATATATGAAACCACCCTGAGCTATAAATGAAGCAAACTGGGGTAACTGTCAGCATTTAACAGGACAATGGAATTACATCTATATATATGACCACATCACACATAGATACATATATAGATATATACAGATATCCACATAGATCTCTGTCATAGCTGCAATTTATTCAAAAGCACTTACCAGCCGTCCTAAATTGTAGTAACAGTCTGGGTATTTTTTCCTGTGTTTAATTGCTGTCCAGTAGCTTTGCTCTGCCTCTTCAAACCTCCTTAAGCTGTTCTGTACTATTCCTAGATTCATCCATGCAGCAGCAAAATCAGGTCTGGGCAAATTGGGGAAAAAAAACAAGAGAGGACAACTGAGCACGTGGAACACAAGACCCTATTTTATCATTTCTGCTCAGCTGGTGAAAACACTGCTCAGCATTGCTCTAAACATACTGTATTTGTACGGCTAAGGACAGCAACTCCTCTGCTTCTTGAAGCTCATTTCTTTCTTTCAGAATATTTCCAAGGTTGTTCATGGCATGTACATATTTAGGATTCAACCTAAAGTTTAAAATTTAAGAGAAGATTATTAGGTATGGGAAAGGTATTACTACACGCAAATTGCTAGCTCTGCAGTGCTGCAGATCATGAAAATCAACACCTAAGCATTTTCTTCACTATAAACATGAAACAATTTTTAGGATAATTCATTAAAGCAGTAAAATAAAATTCCTAATACCTTACAGCTTCTCTGTAGTATTTGATTGCAGCACTTTGATTTCCTTTGTCAGCCAGGTTTTTGCCAACATTGTAGTGCACCTGAAAACAGAGATCAACATTCTACCAGATGCTATACAGTCCAATATTTTGTGGAGCCAAGTTGCTAAAAATTCTTGATCCAAACAGAAACACTCAGCACTTGCATCATTCACTGCTGGCTTTTGTTGTAGGTGGCTACTTAAGATTGGACAGTGTGTACAATGAAGACAGCAAGACAAAGCTGAAGAACACATTAATAACTCAGCTTACCTATTCCAGCTATTTAAGGAAGACTATTCGCTTCCTTATTTTATAAATGAGGTCACCACACTTTCCACAAGATTCTTTATATGGAGACCTTCTGGTCTTCATTTCATTTATTTGTCAGGTAAGTAAGAGAAAGTTTGAATCAAGTCCACCAGAGCAGAATAAACACTACAACAATGTGTTGATTAAATTTTGCTTCCACTATAGCAAAAACTAGAAGAAACTCAACATTAACAGGAAAACTAAGCTCCATATTTACAGAACAAACAAAAAATAGCAAATGCACACTATTATTTTCTTGGGATAAAAATGCATCAGAGCATTTCTGAAATAAAAATAATGTGTATACCAACATATTGGACCCCTTGCCTATTGAAAGTGGAGAATGAATGCAGATCTAGAGCTCTGAGGTATAGCCACATGGAAGAAGATCTATCACTTGAACTTATGCCAAGAAATAGATAGGAATAAATATATTTCAGGACAAATCTGAGTTGGAAGACATCTCAAATCCTACATTAAGACAAATCTCAGAAGACTACATTACCTGGCCAAAGGGAAAACTCGAATTTAGAAATAACAGAAAAATACTGTGAGTACTGACTCCTGAAAATAGACTTCTCAGCAACTAGATCAGAACTCATTATTTAAATCATCTTACTATTTGAAATCAAATTGTATATACTTCAACTAAAACAAACACACTCCAATTTCTTTCATACTTTGAAAGTCAATGAAAATCTATTCAAAAGCACTCTGCAGTAATTAGTTCAGATTGAAGTACAAAGAGATATGTTTGCAATGCATTTAGATAACTCTAATTCACCTTCTACATTCCAAAAAGGAATTTATCTCATGTGTGCATCAAAGGAAAAATCCTAATTGTATTTGGCACAATACCTGGGACCTATTGATCCAGAACACACCATTATGTTTGAACCTAATTGTTATGGTATTTAATTGTTGAATTCCATCTGTATGACTGTGACTATGCAGTAACATACCATCAACAAAATTAAGAACATTTTCCATGCTTTCTATAATGAGTGAAAAAGTAGTTTCACTGGTTCTACAGGGAACAAAGATGCCATAAGGCTTACTAAGCAGACACAGAAGCATCTCCTCAGGTTGTAAGATATAAAATAGCACAAAAATTCAGCAACCCATAAAAGCAGTTCTAGCACAGCTTCCATGGGAAAAAAAAAAAAAATCTAAGCACTTCTATTGTACATTCATAAAAATATGGCAAGTCCAATGCCAAAGATGCAACAAAATGGCACATTTTTATTAAGACATAACCAGTCATAAAATTCAGTTGACAGCACCAAAAAAAAAAAAAAAGACAGAAGAGCATTGTTTTCCCAGGAGTCATTAGATTAAAATGATACACCCTGGAGTTCTTTAGGACTGAATTCTATGTGTACATCTCTTCCAGAATTTTTTCAGCACACTATCGTAGCATTCTTACCAAACTGGATTGCTCTGATTATATATGCTGAAGTTCAGCGACTCAAGATTTATTCAGAGCAAAGTAGTTTAAATTAAACTTTGCTGTGTTTCCAGATAAAAGATAAATGGTGGCAAAACAAAAGAAATAAGGAAAAAATTTCACTCAATAATGTATATTAGCCCTTCAAATTTCTTGACTTCTTGATTTTGCATTTCACTATCATCAAACGAGATGACAGTTAACCTGATCCAATTTCTTTCTTTAAGACGCCTTACAAAAGCCTGGGTTTTTGTTTGGTTGGTTGGTTTACATTTACAGAAGTTGTAAGGATTACTGAAAAAAGAAATTTGTTTAGAGACTGGGGACAGAGTATATCAGGAAAAACTTAGTATACATCAACCACTCAGTCTTTCACATACCAGCTGTCTTACGTGAGGAAACAATCAGCATTTCACCTTCTGATTTTATTTTTCTCATTTTTTTTTTTAAACAAGTTACTTTTTCATATCCATTTCTACATCAAAAGCAGCAGCAGCAAAAGTATTTTTCTCATGTAAAGAGAATTGTGCACACTGCAGAAACCTGAGAGATATCATTTGCTTGAGAATTCTCTCAAGCAAAAAAATCGAATGAAACATGAAGTGTAAACGTATGTTTTGTGAACAGAGCTAAAAAGATGTGCTACAGTTTATTGAAACTGTTAGAAAACTTACTTAAATAAACTATTAGCATTTTTGATGGTGTATTCCTTCTGTCCTCAGATACAGCTTCTGTGTGAAAGGAAATGACATTTCTATACAGTATTCCTGAAAATGAAGAGCTCCTTGTTATATGTAGGTTTCCTATTTTCAAGTGAAATTGTAGCTTTAGTTCCTCTTATTATGGTGGGGACATAGAAGAAGGGAAGAGAAGAAAAACTCTAACAAACATACCAAAAGAACTCCTCAGTCTACTGTAAACATCCAAGGATAAAATCAGCTCTACACAGGAATGTAATACCCAGTAAACTCCTGCTCTGAAGAACAGAGTCAGCAAAGGGTTTCCAGGCAGCCACAGCCATCTGAGAGGTGCAGGTGACTTCTGCCATGCAGCCACATCTCTCACTTCACTGGCCATGACAGAAAGATGCCAAGATCAACTTTCAGCTCTACTCCCTCAAACCAGGCCTACCTACCGAAATGATCTGTCCTTCCCTAAGCACAAGGCTGTAACTCTCCTTGACATCTATGACCATGACCTGCACACCATAGGACACAAGTACTGTCTAGGTACCACCGGGTGTGGAGAACCTGGCCTTTAAAAATGCAAGGCCAATGTGAGGTTTTAAATTCTGTCTCTAGAGATGTGGTTCTTCTGCCTTTGATAGATATTGTGCATGCCTGCCTAGGAGGGAGGAGGGTTTTCCTTTCCTTATTAAACATTTAAGACCAGACATAGCATTTTGTTATTAAATTATTAAAGATAGATTGATAATAACTAGAAATGATGTATTACATTACGCCCACATGCTTCTCTATCAATCTTAAACAAGTAATTACAGTAATAGCTCTAAAAGGAGCATTTCTCAGAGACGCATAACAACACAATGTTCTCCAAAATCAGGGCAATTAGGTAAAAATACCCTAGGGTAGAACCAGTTGATCTCAACAGGCATGTGTTGTTTAAATTTAACACTAACAGTGGCACCATAGCCTAGTCAAAGAACTGGCTCTGTGTGTTTGTCTGTTCACCTCAGTTGGCCTAAGAAGCCACTATAAAAAAGCAAAAGCACTCTGTATTATTCTGTTAGACACATAGTGTTTGAAGTCTTACATTTAAGTGTTCAAATGTGCACACATTAAATAAGGAAGAGTGAAAAAAGTTATATTTTCCTGTACAAGACCAAAACTACTGTCAACCAGATTTTTCTTCCCCCTCAAAGCAGTGCAGGAAGAAACTGAAATGTAGCATCATCTTCTAGGAGGTACACCCCCTCAGCTGGAGCACTACTATTACCACCTATTTTATTCTCTCTTCCTAGCTGCTTATAATCACCTCTCCAGCAAATATGCACATTTGCTGAGAAGTATGGAAGCAAAACACAGATGTCAAAATTTCTACAGAAACATGCAGATGCTTCTGTTCAATGCCAGCTTCTCTTGTCAAATATTCTTTTCTTTCCTCCACTACTGAAATTCTGCTTTCTAAATAATAATAAAGTCTTTTTGATCTTTGCGTTTTGTCTGCGCACCTAATGTTGTCTAAAGGTTTTTCAGCATGACTGTGCTCGTATACAAAAAGATTGACATCTAAAATGGTATCTGTGTAGCAAAACACTACAGATAGCCCCTCTAAACATAGCCCACAGCACTTAAGGTAAATTCTGCAGAAGATAATCCCCTTTTAATAAATAGTGTAGAAAAAAAAATCTCAATATCTAAAGGAAACGCTCTCTAGATCAGCTTATAAAGCTGACAGCACTAAATATCGTCCTGTCACAAAGAGGTTTTACAAGACCTTTTAAGAAAGTGTAGAAAGTAATCTCACAAACTCTGTTGCACGTTTTCAGTATTAGCATAGCTTGTCTTTGACAAACTTCTACCTATAATAAATTGCAATTTGCATAAAGCATCAAGTGCAAAGTTACCACCCTTAGTATGTCAAGGCAGACTGGTTAGTAACACATTCTGCTGGGAGTAACATAACTTCTTTGCTTACTACTGCAGAAAAGCAGCTACTGAAATGGCTTTTTAAAAATTATGTTTATTAACAATTAAAGATAAAGATCTCTGGGGACACCTTATTGTGGCCTTCCAGTATCTGAAGGGGGCCTACAAGAAAGCTGGGGAAGGACTTTTTACAAGGGTCTGTAGTGATAGGATGAGGGGTAATGGCTTCAAACTGGAAAAGGTATATTTAGATTAGAAATGTGGAAGAAATTCTTCACTGTGAGGGTGGTGAGACATGGGAACAGGTTGCCCAGATAAGCTGTGGATGCTTCACCACTGGGAGTGTTCAAGGCCAGGCTGGACGGAACCTTGTGCAACCTGGTCTAGTGGGAGGTGTCCCTGTCCATGTCAGAGGGCTGAGAACAAGATTATATTTAAGGTCCCTTCCAACCTAAACCATTCTATGATTCTACAATAATTTCTATCCTTTAAAGAAAAGCCAGTAGCAAGGAGAATGTAGAGTTTACATACAGAGTATTAACAATTTACAATAATTTAAATTCAGTTATTTCAGATCCAGGAAAAGAAAAATAGTGTCTATTTCCCATATATTTAACAGTGCTGTTGCAAATTTTATTTCGATAAGCAATTAGAGGAATTCATCCAGAAATAAAGACCATCTCTGGTTGCTTAAAAACTGCCATGGCTTTGCTAAAAGCTGAGAAAGAGTAACTTGGCAACTCCAACAATACCACATAGTAGAAAAAGGCAGGAAGATAAGGATTTTTGAGGAATAACCTTTGAAAAGAAAAGAAAGGGATAAATCCAAACCAATAGTCTGATATGGTTATGGTTTTATCATAGCCTGTAATTAGATATTCCAGTATTTCAACAAAGCACTCCAGGATAAACTTGCAACATGACATCAAATTAAAAGATGCCAGAATTTATAAATTACTTCAAACATATAATAAATATATCAGGAGAAAACAGTCTCTATAACTGCTCATAAAATTTGCTTTAACAGAAACAGAGGTGTGTTTCTAACTCACACTAGTGTATATCAGCACTGAGCTCCAGAAATTAAGTCAACCTATATGGGATGAAAAAAGGTAGTAGGAGGAAATGGAATCAATATACAGACACCTTCTCTTCAGCCACATGTATTCACAATGTACATTGTTTTGGTCTGACAACCTTTGAAACTAACTTAAGCGCAGGACCGTGCAAGGTTAACTGTGTGACATGTTTAACCAAGATCTGCAACATGTTCCTTTCTCTCTTAAAAAAAAAAAAATCTATATAATACATACAACAGATATATTTAGAATATTTTAAATAAACACCATTTAAAATAAATTTTAAAATATTTTAAAATCTGTACTGTGAACTTTTTTTAAAGTAAAAATCTTTGTCAGTTCATTATGGTACCTGATTATTTCCAATAAATTTTAAAATCACTGGGCAACATTTATCAAAGTTGATCCTAAATTTTATCCTTTTGAGTACTCAAAGGACTAATTCACTGCTAGGCCAGACAATTTAATTTAATGCAGTTTTCACACCTCTATCTAAAGAGATGTTTAAAGATGAGTCTTGAAATTAAAGAAGGCACTACTGTAACTACTTGGTATTTGGAATTAAGCTTACTCTGCATTGCTCATGTACAGACAATTTGGAACTGAAAAGAGCTGTATCATAAAACATGAATGAGAAGCTGCAGCTTTTTTTTCCTGGTTGGGGGACACCTGGAGATTCTGGGACCCTGCTGCATAAGGGAACACATCGTGCATAAGCACGACCACATACCACATATTAAAGATGTTCCCAGAACAACAACAAAAAGCTATTATCTGTGTTCCATCTTTTGGTGTGCATCAGCCTCCCACTGAAAAAAATAAATAAGCCACTGAAAGAATGGCTGTGGTGTCATTTTTAAAGGAAGTAAGCAATTTCAAGACAACAACAGATGATTGGAACAGAACCTAATTCCAATTTTTACATTTATCTTTGTCAAAATTGAATATAGCTGAGTCCATAAAGGAAAAAAAGAGATTGGCTCTCACACATGGACTCTCTCTTGCCTAGAAAAGTTCCCTACTGCTGTGATTTCAAAGTCAAATCAAAACTGGAATGCGAGGCTACAAAGCCCCCTGTTCCCATCACCACACTCTGCATTTGCACAAGCTGTCCCTAGCAGCAGCACAGCTCCGGCACATCTACTGGCCCCGTGCTGGCAAACCCAGGCTCCTTCTCTCTCCCTGCACACCCCTTGGCTCTGAACCAGCTGCACTGGCCCAGGAGCTGGCACGCAGCTTATCGGCTGGAGCGCAGCACCGCCAGCACAGCTCCCCAGCCTCCCGGCCAGACGTGGCCTCAGCCCAAGGAGCTGGGAGCACAGGCAGGGAGTGGAGCTGTCTAAAGCACTCTCACCATGGCAGATGGATGGAGTTACACACAAAGAAACAGATTGCATTTGCTCCATTTATAGTATGTGCTTGTCATCCAGAAGACAAGATATACTGAGGTCATCATTAAAAAGAAGATGGTTACCTACCACTGCCACACAATGAAACACAACAGCTCTTCTTCCACGTATTGAAATATGAGATTATTGAAAAAGGCCACCCCGTTGTAAATATTGGCCATAAATGCGTTTTACAGCTGGCTGCTGCATATTTGCATTCAAGTAGATGCTAAGTTTATCATCCTCTTTGCAAAGCTGAGCATTCACGGATTCCATTTTAAACTGTGTGTCTTGCTCTGTATTATCTACATGCCACTCTAGAGTACAGAAACCTAACCTTTTAAAATATCAATGTATTTTTATTGACAAGCTGTGCATTCCTATTCCTAGGCTCTTCAAAGAGTGTCTCTGCTAAAATTCACACATCAGGGCTCTGTGATATGCTCCAGCAGATCACACCCGCACTATCAAAGGACTGCTGTGGAGATCACCTCTGTTGGCAGGCTAGCCTCAGTCTGCTACACCAAACACAGATGTTCAGCTCAGTGAAACATCCTGCCCAGCCCCACCCTCTAACTTCTTCCCTCACTATGCCTCACAGGGAATACTGCAGGTTTCCTCTGGAAGACTGTAGCCCATTCAGCCACTGCAAGAGAGCAAAAGTGGGAGCAAAGATTTCACCTCCACATCCTGCAATTACATTGATGATATGCTGCTTTGTCCCTTAGCTGTGGTGGCTACACATGCCACTGGAAGGCATACAGAAAGGACTCTGAAAACATAGCACAGGCAGTATTCAGGTGAATACATTGCTACAACTTACTTTCTTGTCCATATTTTGATGTAGTAACTTGGAATTATATGCACAGTTGTTTTAGTAGACTTTATTAGCAGTATATCCAATTTGACTTTCCTGAAGTATATTCCCCCTTCTCCCTCCCCTCATCACTCCTCCATCTCCAAGTTACAATATTGTAATTTTCATCATCTGGTATTTTGACTAGGCTACTGCTGTAATTTAGGTGTCTAATGTAAGAACCTGTCCATGTCATATCTTGCACCAAGCAAGGCTGTCAACAACATTGTACCACAATACATTAACTATGCATAATACCTCCTTTATCCCCAATTTTAAAAAAAACACTTAAACCCCCCCCCCAAGATTAAAAGTCCACATGAGTGACTTACTTTTGCATTCAGGGGGCACACAGACAGTGCACTCCTAAAAAGCTGTTCTTCTGACCTCCACTGACTGCTGCGGAGTGCACAGCGCATAACATTCATCAACAAGATTCCAAGTACTGCCACAGCAAGAATTTTCTTAAGGAAAGAGAGACAAGTTAAGAAAAAAATGTTCAACTGAAGCACTTCATCATCAACTTTACTTATTGTTTGGATGGTACCTTTTTCTTGGCTTGCTTACTCAAGAGACTAAATCCATATGTAAACAGAACACAATATCCAATACTGGGGAGGTAGATGACTCTCTCTGCAATAACAAATCCTACTCGGAAGAACAGATTACTTGCAGGAAGAAAAGGGATAATAAGAAATCCAAGTCCCAGTGTAAGAATTCTGCAAACAAAAAACAGATTCTCAAATTAAACACAAATCTTAACAGAACTACCTTTTCCACTTAACATAGAAACTTTATTTAAACATATTATTAGGATGTGTGTATGGAACAGGGCATTCAAAAGCAGCCTTTGCAAGCTACTAACAAAAAAACAGATTAAATTTCATTGAGGTTTTGACCTTTCATTCCATCAGGCACTTTTAAAATCGTACCTGTAATTTCCAGCAAAGCCATGTTCCAGGTCAGAAAATAGCTCCATTACAAATTAATTACATAATACCTATTCAAAATACAGGCAGGAAAAGCAATGGTAAAACCTACCCGTCTGTTTTTGGAAGTAACAGGGGAAAGAGACTAACAGAGCAAACATACAGGTCACTGTTAAAGAAGTAACTTAGGTACACATCCCACTGAACGCGTGTTTTCTTTCCTAACAAGTACATCAGTAGTAGAGTCCATTGCACTTAACCACTTGAAAATTAGTAGACTACAAAAACACTTCTCAAAGGCAGTTTGCCTTCCTTGTTTTAGCTACCTAGGTGAGGATACACAATCCTCAGCAGCTAACTCTGTATGGACTACACAAAGCTTAGACAGCTGAGACTAGGTACTTTACCCTTACAGAGCTGACATACAGGAATAAGAACACCAGGTGTGTGTCAGGTGTTTGCTATGAAGGCCATAGGCACAGTACTTTTCTACTCTATTGCAAATAAATGTCTTTACTATAATGTAGATGTAGCCTCTTTTCTAATCTCCAAGAGTCCCTGGCCTTCCCTGTACTTTTTACCTTTAATTTATCTTTACTTTTTACTAAAAAACTGTTCAGCAACAGGCTGAACAGTTTGGCTTAGTGAGTATGCTTTTACTAGAAAGTATGACATCACTTGTAGCAAGAATTCCACTCCTGTCCAAAATGATTTTATCTGTGCAAGTGAGTATGGGCACAGCAGTAAAGGAAGGCAGGTGAAATGTTAACATTTGAGGGAATGAGGATGGAGGGATGAAATTACAGAATACCACAGTAAAGTAAAAGAAAATATTAATTACTCTGAACAACAGAATGACCTCATTGTGATTGAGCTGTTGAAAAATTCTGAAGAACTGAGAAATTAATTAGATGTATAATCCATGGGAACAGAACCTAAAAAGTTAAACAGAAGCCCTTAGTGAGACAGAATAGGTTGCAATAAACATTTTCGTCCCTTTGCGTAAAGTACAAGTTGTTTCCTCAGTAGATACCATGGGTCAGCATTTTACTTTTTAGCTGTATGGCCATGGCCAGGGTTTCTGCCTCCTTTGAAAGCATCTCTCCTCTCTTTTCCATTACCAGGAGCAGATTACAGCAAACAATGACTTGTACGAAGCAGGAGCAACAACATACATCATTTCCTACTCTGTTTTGAGTACATATTACTTTTCACCACCTACAGTGTTAAGGATCTCAAAATGCCATTTCAGGAGAAAAATAACGCAGCCATCCATACCTCCTCCTCTGACTCTGTTTCCCACTAGTCAGAGTACAGTGATGGGCCCAAATTGGGATAGAACTGTAATGACAGCTATAAATATTTATTTGAACTGTATTTGCTAGACACTGGTTCCACTGAATTGTGAAAATTATCAGTAGTGGATTTAACAAAATAATATTGTACTTGAGTTGATCAGGCATTTCAAATTCATCACTGTATCTTACCTTCTCTTATGGCTGTCTTCTGAGCACAGAGCTTGGCAGATCAGACCAATTAGGCAGAACCAAAGTGCTGCGAGTGCAATTATCCTCCAGTCACTGAGGGATTTAATGAGGGGTATGCAGCCCATTGACCAATCAAAACACAGCCACCAGGGACACAACAGCAACCATGCATTCAAGGAATAGTAGTAATTATAGTTTATAGCCTGTCAGTCAAAAAGAAAACAAACATTTATTTGATACTAAACTTAAGAGAGGGAGGAGGGTAACTTCAGTTCTTCTCTCTGCTGTCATTTCCCTTGCCACAAAATATATTTTATACAGTAAGGAGTCCCTAAATACTGTTAGAATACAACCAGTTACATATCCATTTATTTTACAGCTGTGAAATGACTTTTTTTTTTTTTAAGCACAGCTAGGTGGCTCTCCTATTCAGAGCACAGAAATGCAATTCTGTGCTGTCCAACCAACATCCACATGTAAAAAGAATAATCCCCTACAATGGGAGAACATGCCAAAAAACAGCACCCACTGTCTTCGCCCTTCATCCTCCACCTCCAGAAAGAGCCTTAATGCAGGCAGAGATATAAAGCCAAAACATATTCCAAATGCACCAGACCAGAACTTTATGCTGTTTTCTTCAATTGTGAAAGAACAGATGAAAGATCAAGCACAGTATGTGGAAAAGGGATGAACTCCAGCAAGAGGTAAACCCTTGCATGCATGGGAAAAGCAGTAAATGGAACTGTACTTTGGGGTAGGCAGTGCATACTAAACTGAATGCAAAGAATATACAAGGTACACTATTTTTAAAAATTGCAGAAAACCATCATAGCAGCACAAATAAAGGTGACTCATCAAACATCAAGCCTGCCCACTTTATTGCTTCTTTGAAGCACAGAAAATTCCATTTGATGACAAAGACAAATGTTTTGAGCTGGCCAGAAAAAAGCAACTTTGCAACTTACTCTCACAAGCAGACTGTCTGCAAAGGAAGCTGGGTTGTCTACTTCAGTGAAAGCTGGTGGCCCTGTGCCCATAATCCTCCAGCGTATATAAAGTATACTGGCCCCTCCAGACATCAGAAGAGTTATCCTGAAAAGCAGCCCCTTTCTTAACAGCCCAGCATTCTACAGGAAAGAAAAGAAAGAAAAAAAAACCTGTTATATAAAAGCTGTTACTTTGTTCTCTTCCCCACTACATTTGCATCCTTTTGGCCACTAGCGGAAAGAAGAGGCTACTCCTTTGCATTCTTGCTGTTAAAATTGACATTTTTATTATTTTTGCAGTTACTAGAAAGCTAGAAAGCTCTCAACATTTACTATGCTTTCACCGACTACCTGCAAAATATTTTTTGCAAACATTTTCATTTCCTTCTCAATCAGAAAACTTTTTTTATTCAGGAAGTCTCTGTTTTATGAATTCTCAATAACTCTATAGCTGGTGTAATTTTACACAGGAATTTCTGATAGGGAATTTGAGCAGAGTACAGCCTTTAGTATGCAGCGTATTAAATGGATCTGTCTTTTTTTAAAATGGAGGATGGTTACTTTGTGAACTTTGATTTAAATAGCTATATCTAGAAAGTTTTTGTCCACTTAGGTTTCTTTAGAAGTATACAAAACAAGAAAATTGCATAGTTAGACACTGGGAGGAATTAGAAATGGAATTAAAATTTTCACAATCACTAATGTGATTAAAAAGCTGATGACAGACAGGCACCCAAATCACTTTGGTTTGGCTAAAATGAACCAAGATCTACAAAAAATTATGTTTTACCTACATTAACTGATTTACATTTCATATTTTATAGTATACACTTTGGGTCTAAACAAGGCAATTCACATAAAACACAGAGAAGTGATGTCATAGAAGCCAAATTTGCCAGACTTTTCAATTTTTTTTCCTCCATGAAGTAGAACACATTTTCTTCAAGCACACATCAGTTTCATAAATGAAAAGAAAAACACTGTGTACTGCAGGGGTTCACAGTGTTCACTGGCTTCACCAGCAAACACTGGAAACAGAATCATCAGTAACTATAATGATATCCCTGTCACAGCTTTGAGAAGCAAATCCAAGCTTCCAGCACCCTGCCCAGCTGGCAAATGGTAACAGATAGGAAATGAAGGACATAGGTTCTCTGTGACTCTGTATAGAAGTGCTGTAGGGCTGCCTTAGAGCTCTCTGAAACCTGATGGCTGAAATTCTTCTACACAGCATCAACAAGTCAATAGAGAAGCAGATGATTGAAGATGAGAGTTTCTCTGCAATGAGAGATCATTTGGGGCATTTCTCTTTCCATTCCACACATCTGAAGATGAAAGTGTCAGTAAATTATGGATTTTTACAGGCAAGAGTTGACGGGATCCTATGGTCAAGTTTCTCCAGTATTAGCTTTCCTTTATTCCTACCCTTCCTCCCTTAGTCTGATAAAAACCTACCTCACAGTTATACACAATGCAGATGATGGAAGATGAGAGTTTCTCTGAAATGAGGGCATTTCTCTTTCCATTCCACACATCTGAAGATGAAAGTGTCAGTAAATTATGGATTTTTACAGGCAAGAGTTGACGGGATCCTATGGTCAAGTTTCTCCAGTATTAGCTTTCCTTTATTCCTACCCTTCCTCCCTTAGTCTGATAAAAACCTACCTCACAGTTATACACAATCAGTTCTATGTCCTTTGTGGGAGCTGGCACACTGACGGTTATTACCTATTAGTGCAATATGCTGATTAGCAGGCACCACCATAGTTATTTAGGATATCAATATTAGTTATTTCTGAAGACTTAAAAAAAAAAAGGCATACTGTACACAGAAATCCAACAGTGCCCTGACTGAAGATATTTAGTCTCTAAAATGACGGAAAAGTTTAGTTTAAAAGTAATATTGAGATGTGTTTGTAATATTTGTAGTTGATAACACAGTCATAAAATATTTAGCTGAATGTCTAAGAAATCTAATAAGTTTGTAATGCTAATTTTATGTAAGTTAGCCTTTGTATTCTAATGGTTACTTCCAATTTACACAGTTCAGCAACCAAAGCCACTATAATGAGGAATATAGGAAAACCATTCCTCAAAACTGGTTGTGGAAGAGAACTGTGCTGTGAAGGAAAACCATATAGTGATAACTTACAGCTGCCTTATGACAGATTACACAAAACCTCTTATCCCAGGCTTCATTTGATTTAACATTTTACATGCAGCTTCTTAAAGGCCAGATTTCACAAATCACTCCAAAATCTCTTAGTAGGCACAATTTTAAAAGTGGAATTGTTACCACCATTGTGTTTTAGAATTAACTTAAATCTGGTCATGAAACCAAAACCTGTCTCAATCCAAGAAAAAAAAAATCTGCAAACCAAACCACACCACACTTCTGCACATGGCAGGAGCTAAAATTAATTACTTCCATTAAAAGAAGAAAGAGGCATATCTGACATTTTCTTCACCCAGACAGAACTGTTTAAAAGTCACAAAATGGAAGCATAATGGTTTGGGCTCTTCAAACTTAGAGTAATCCTCCAAAAACGTTTGACTCTGACACATTTCACAGATTCATAGAATGGTTTGGGTTGGAAGAGACTTTTAAACATCAACTAGTCTGATTCCCCTGCCAAAGGCAGGGACACCTCCCAGTAGATCAGGTTGCTCAAAACC
>NW_008608924.1:26735-45140 GCF_000691845.1 Merops nubicus
ATGGACCATCCACAACTTCTCTGGGCAACCTGTGCCAGTGTCTCACCACCCTAGTTGGAAAAAAAAATTATTACTGGTCAAACACTGGAAGAGGATTCCTAGAGGGGTGGTTGATGCCCCAAGCCTGTCAGTGTTTAAGAGGCATTTGGACAATGCCCTCAATAACATGCTTTAACTTTTAGACAGCCCTGAAGGGCTCAGGCTAGTTGGACTAGATGATCATTGTAGGTCCCTTCCAACTGAACAGAGTTCTGTTCTATTCTATTCTATTCTATTCTATTCTATTCTATTCTATTCTATTCTATTCTATTCTATTCTATTCTATTCTATTCTATTCTATTCTATTCTATTCTATTCTATTCTATTCTATTCTATTCTATTCTATTCTATTCTATTCTATTCTATTCTATTCTATTCTATTCTATTCTATTCTATTCTATTCTATTCTATTCTATTCTATTCTATTCTATTCTATTCTATTCTATTCTATTCTATTCTATTCTATTCTATTCTATTCTATTCTATTCTATTCTATTCTATTCTATTCTATTCTATTCTATTCTATTCTATTCTATTCTATTCTATTCTATTCTATTCTATTCTATTCTATTCTATTCTATTCTATTCTATTCTATTCTATTCTATTCTATTCTATTCTATTCTATTCTATTCTATTCTATTCTATTCTATTCTATTCTATTCTATTCTATTCTATTCTATTCTATTCTATTCTATTCTATTCTATCCCTTTTCTTGTTCTGTTATGATTCTATTCTACCTAAATCTATGCTCTTCAGTTTAAAAACATTGCCCCTAGTCCTGTCACTACAGGGTCTGGTAAAAAGTCTATCCCACTCTTTCTTATAAGCCCCTTTTATATTGAAAGACCACAATAAGGTCTCTCCAGATCCTTCTCTTCTTCAGACTGAAAAACCCAAACTCTCTCAGCCTTTCTTCATACAAGAGGTGTTCCAGCCCTTTGATCATTTCATCACCCTCTGACTATTTCATTCCTCTGGACCAGCTGCAACAGGACCATATCTTCCATCCACGCCAGAGCTGGATGCACTACTCCAGGTAGGGTTCTCACAAGAGAAGAGCAGAGGGGCAGAATCACCTCCTTTGGCTTGCTGACCACACTTCTTTTGACGCAGCTCAGGATACAACTGGCCTTCTAGGGTGCAAGCACATGTTGTCAGTTCATGTCCAATTTTTCAGCCACCAATATCCTTAAATCCTCTGCAGAGCTGCTCTCAATCCATCTGCCAGTCTGTACTGACATTGGGGATTTTCCTGACTCAAGTGCAGGACTCTGCACTTGGTCTTGTTTAATTTTATGAGGTTCACACAGGCCTGCTTCTCAAGGTCCCTGTGGATGGCATCCCATCCCCTCAACTGCACCACTCAGCTTGGTGTAATTTGCAAACTTGCACTCAATTCCACTATCTATGTCACTAATGAAGATATTAAACAGTATTGGTCTTAGTATGAACCCTTGAGGACACCACTCATTATGGTCTCCACTTGGACACTGAGCCACTGACTATAAATCTTTGGATGTGGGTATCCAACCTATTCTTTATTCATCTAACAGTCTATCAGTCAAACCCACATATCTCCATTTTAGTGGCAAAATTGGGGGTGTGGAGGGGTGTGCTATCAAAGACTTTACAGGAATCCAGGTAGATGACATCTGCAGCTCCACTCTTGCACACTGATGCAGTCACTCCATCGTAGAAGGCCACCAGACTAGTCAGACACAATCTGCCCTTGGTGAAGCCATGTTGGCTGTCTGTAATCATCTCCGTGTCTTTCAAATGTTTTCACGTAACTTCCAGAAGGATCTGTTCCATCATCTTACCAGGCACTGATTGAGGCTGACTGGCCACTTATTCCCAGGGTCCTCCTTATTACCTTTTATTTCCATCACTTAAATTTTGAACTGGTTCTGCTTTAGTCCCCTACAGCTCTACACTCCTTCCTTGTCATACGCTCGTTGACGTTACTCTCAGTACACAGCACAATGATCCAACATCCCTATTTGCTGCCTGAAACACTCCTGCACCCCTCACTGAACTGTTCTTGGTCAAATCTCCTGTTTCAGTTCTAGAGATTCCACTTTGACTGATATCCATCTGAAGCAATTCACTTCACTCTTTGTAAAGGAATTTTGTGCTACTCAGAAGCATAAGCAAGACTTCTCTGCACTGGAACAACTGATTGATGCAAAGTACAATGAATATTCCTTTGCCTTGTTGAACCTTGCATGGGAGAGGTAAATTACTGAACTGTTGAAGAACAGTGATGTTCTAGTAGGCTGTTGGTCTATTTGGCTGCTATCTGTCATTCACCTGAGGCTGATTGTTTCTGTGATTTGCTTGCCAGTGCAAATCCTAGGTGCTAGATTCCACTTAAGCTGATACTAGATACAGTCACACTAATAAAAGTCAGAAATTCAATCCTGAGCAACTGTCAGTGCTTACATATTTTTCCTTTTCAACTCTCAAGCTACTAGGAATTCTCCCTTGTTTGGTAATTTATACTCTGATATAAACAACGTAATGCTTTAGTGAGATTGGCAAAGCAGACATAATATCTTTTTAATGTACTTTTTTAAATGTCTAACTATCTCATTTAAGATTCTGAATAAGTATTTTTCTCTTTACTCTGACCAAACTGTGTTAAACATTTCAGATGTACAGCTACTGACCCTAGAGAACTTGTCACATTGAGCAGTCAGGTCTTTCATGTCATATTTTTAACCTACTGGTCAGAAGTGTGGAATGGATTTCATTATACAGTGCAACTCTAATGCTATCCCATTACTACTCATGTTGCTGCAAAGATGTCATAGCACATTGCCTTACGAGGCTGACTGAAAATACCTCTTTATTTTCTTTTAATTCTCAACAACAAAACTGTCAGAAATTGTATCTTTGTCTTTTAGTACATGGCTGTCTGGCTAGAAGGAACAAAACCTCTGAGGACTCACCTCCAGTGACTTGTCCTTACGTAGTAACTTTTGAATTAGCTCCAAAACATTTATCTTGTTAATCACCAGTGCATCAAACACTGCATTCAAACCCTAAGCAACCAAGAGAAGAAGAAGAAGAAATTAAGATGGAACAGATAACCACAAATATATGTATTTTAAAATACATCTTAAATTCCACCTCCACTTGAGTTATTGCATATCTTAATTCTGCTTCCAAACAAGTAGGAAGACACGTTGGTAGTAATGATGACAGAATAGTAAATTGAGAACATGAGCTCAGATGAGTAGAATATCACGTTACTGTAATTGGGATTCTCCTACTACATGGAATAACCCTTTGGGGAATTCATATCAGCAAGCTAGACCCTATATGCATGGTCACAATAGGATTCCACTTTCTGTCTTCTTTCCCATATGTTCCACAGTGTAAATGCTGCAGTCAGAAGGTAAGGTTTTGTCAGTAAGGTGGAGTTTCTTTAGGTCTTCTACTTACATCTTGCTGTGCAGCATGATATTTTGACTGTCAAGTTTCAGAAATACTACTTTTAAAGTGTACATAAATTGTCACAACAAACAAAGGCTCAGAAAGATTTAAGAGAGGTATCAGGCTTGCTTTTCTTGCAATTACACCAATATGCACAATGAAAGTTGGCTGCAAGGTTCTGTGTGACATCAGCCACTACAGAGTATCTTCACTGAGGAAATAAAAAGCAAGAGCCCAACGAACCTGAAGAATAACTACTTGTTTGCACAGACAGGTCCTTAAATAAGGAATGGAAGGAAGAGATTCAGTAGTAAAAATGCAAAATGTCCCTACTTCTGATTAGACTGTTCACAAAAGAGGGGGGAGCTTTAAAAAATGCTCTCCTCCACCTATATCTTTGTTCATAAGCCTTCAATGAGAGGTTTGTAGGCCTGGTATCTCAACAATTACATTCAAAAAACAAGGCCAACAAACGTGATATGCATTGAAACGCTGTGAATCTTTTAAATGTCTCAAAAAATTAACAGATATATGCAACCTGCTTATAAGAGATAAAATTAAGAATTCCAGCAGATTGGTGGGGATACAATCAAGACAGGTCTACTAGAATACAGCTTTTTGTCAACATTAACTAGTTTTCTGAACAGAACAAAAAGGTGGGCAAGTGATTAGCTGTGGAGAAGATTCATCTTGGTAGACTTACAACTACACCTGACAGATGCTGAGGTCAAAATTCAGTCAGTAAGAGGGTTCTCACCAGTATTGTGATTCCTTGTTCTTTGCACAGCATGGCTATTGCACTTAGGGTAACACTCACCAGCACCCAGAATATGGAAAAATTATGTCCTTCCTTACCTGTCAAAATAAAGCATGCCATAACATTAGGCTTACACGTTAAAGGGAGAGTTACAAATCTAGATTAAAATTAAAAAATATAAAGCATTTAATCTCACAATCAGTCAAGATCTGGATACACAGATTTAAAAGGCATAGGGCACCTCCTGCAATATGCTGGCATTTGTCTCTATCGTTGTCATTTTCTGTTCTCAGAGACATTAGAAATCTCCCTATTTGCTAGATGTTTTAGCCACACAAATTAGAATGGCAGAAGCTTCACATTGTTTCCACAATTCATCATCTGAAAAGGTTAATTCCCAATATTTAGACTCATTTATCATCCTTAGCTGGAACTCGGTCGTTACTGGGCAATCTTTCCCAGCCACCAGGAGAACAAGGAATTCTTTCTAATGGTTACACAGGAAGTGTCACACACGCAGACGGTTTTACCTGTAGTCTAATCTACAAAGGCACAAGGAGCTGCTTCTGCAGGGCTGCTGCATTTAGCAAGTACCTCATGTCATTTCATTAGCACTGCAATGGAATGCCATGGAGCTGAAAAATTTCAGCATCTGAGCAGAGAAGCAGTTAGTTCTTGCACTCAGGAAGCAGTTTTACAGCAGGGTGAAGAACTCTGGGGTTAAGAGATCAAGAGTAACTAGAGCTTCTACTAAAAGAAATAGTCTTTAAAGACTGCACCATGTAGCTGATTTTAGGTACTACAAGCAGGCGTTTCTGAGACTAATAGAACAATAAGACCTATTTCAGCCAAGGTACTATCACACACAGAGTACATGCGTACTTCACATAAAAACTTATCTGTCACAACCTCTACTCCACAGGTGCAAGCAACAGAGGGAAGCTCTCTGCTCATTCAGAGGCAGTTTCTTGATTCAAGCAACGTGGGCTCTACAGACATCACAGGAATCAATCTTTGACTTGGCACGTGAAAAAACAAAGTTGAACTCTACATTCATTGACTGAACCCCTTTCCTACTTTTCCTTGATCTCTAGAGCAGTTCTTCCCTACTGCTAACACAGGTTTGACCCTCGGCACTTTAACAGAACTGCAATAATTCTCTGTGGAAAGGGTAAATGGCAGAAAAAGGGTAATTTCACCAGAAGTAGGCTCCCAACCCTAAGCTAGTATACCAGGTTTCCTTCCTAGCTAGTTGAGAGAAGGAGACACCTTTAGGGATTAAGTTATTTAACTAAATGCAGTTGTCCACCTTTCAGAGATGCAGCTCCCTCTTTACATTTATTATAAAGAAAAACTAGTATGCTAGTTTAGATGTTGTTGGGTCAGATACAAACCATAGCCACAAGCATGAAAAAGATCTGCTGACATTGGCCTCCTCTCTCACTCTGAAACACACTACTTCTTTTGTGGCAGAGAGCAGATGTTTTAATTAAAAAACGTGGAAGAACAGCTTTTGAGGTTGCTTTAGTACTCCTTTACTACCTAAGACTTAAAGCTTCAACAGAGTGAATATTGTTTGAGAAATAAAAAAAGAAAAAAAAGGCAATGCAGAAACTGCAGCTCACATCAGTGATGCAGAAGAATCAAAGCAATCTGTCCTAAACACATCCCTTGAAGGAGCTCTTCCAACTCCTTCTCTGAAGCAGAACTCTTCCAAATGAACAGACTGTTCAGCCAGTTCCTGAAATTCAGTTGTGTTTGGGTTTTTTATTTCTTTTTTTAATGTAGAAATCAACTAGCTGAGAGAATGGGAAGATGGAAGGCAAAGTAATTGACCGTGTTCACAAAATGACAGTCCCTTTTAGGAAGTGTAAAAAGGGAGAACAGTGAACAAAGCCAATGGGCTTCATGGAGTTTACTTTCTTTTACAAAAGACATCTTCCCAGGATCAGATTCTGGTGGAAAGGAGTCAGCACAACTAAGCACTTCTCTGAGAAGCAGCAATGAGTACACAAATACAAACTATCTTAACACAGAAGACAGTGGTAAGTATATATAGTAAGAGACCAGCTGGCGATTCACAAATGCTTTGATGATTCAAAATCTAAGAGTAACAGGAAAAAAGGAACTAGGTCAAATTATTAGGTCAGAATACCATTGACAAAGTGGAGAAACGGTGTAGCAAAAAAAAAAAACTAGTAATCAAATGCCACTCAATAGGCACACATGCAAAGCTGTGCAGAAGCAGGTTTGTCTTATGAACATCCCAAGTCTCACATGTCAGGAATGTCTCAGCATGTCACATGCAGCCAAGCTTAAATTTGGACTCCTAAAGATGGTAAAAGCATCCAGCAAAAGAGAAAAAATGAGTGACGCATAATGAGGATCTTAAGGGAGACAGTGTCAAAGGCCTGGACTTCAGTAAGGCCTTTGACACAGTCTCCCTTAAGATCCTCACAGAGAAACTGTTGATGTACAGGCTGGATGTGCAGACAGTGAGGTGGACTGAAAACTGGCTGAATGGCCAGGCCCAGAGTGTGGTGACCAGCAGCACAAAGCCTGTCTGGAGACCAGCAGTTACTGGTCTATGCCAGGGGTCAATACCGGGTCCAAACCTTCTCAACAGCTTCATTAATGACCTGAATGATGAGGCAGAGTGCATCCTCAGTGAGTCTGCAGATAACATGAAACTGGGAGAAGTGATTTATGTGCCAGAGGGTCATGATGCCACCCAGAGGGACCTAAACAGGCTGGAGAAATGGGCCGGTAAAAACCTCATCAAATTCAGTTACAAACTACAGCATCTGCAGAGGAACAACCCCAGGCACCAGTACATGCTGGGAGCCACCCAGCTGGAAAGCAGCTTGGCAGAAAAGCACCTGCGGGTCCCGGTGGACACTAAGTTGAACATAAGCCAGCTACATGCCTTTGTAGAAAAGAGGACTAATGGTATCCTGGGTTGCATTAGACAAAATATTGCCAGCAGGCTGAGGGAGAGGATCCTTCACCTCTACTCTGCACTGATGAGGCCACACCTGAAGTACTGTGTCCAGTTCTGGCCTCCCCAGTACACGACAGCCAGGGACATACTGCAGTGAGTCCAATGAAGGGCCAGTAAGGTGGTGAAGGGACCGGAGCATGTCTCCTATAGGAAATGATGAAAGCTGGGACTGTTCAGCCTGGAGGAGAAAAGGCTCAAGGGAGATCCCATGAATGTAAATAAATATCTGAAGAAGGGCTACAGAAGATGGACCCAGGCTCTTTTCGGTGGTGTCCTCTGACCGGACCAGAGAAATGAGCACTAACAAACACAGGAAGTGCTGTCTGAACATCAGGAAAAGTGTTTTACTGAGTGATCGAGCGCTGGCACAGGTTACCCAGAGCCACCCAGAGAGGTTGTGAAGCCTCCATCCTTGGAGATATCCAAAAGTTGTTCAGACATGGTCCTGGACAACTTGCTCTAGATGACCTTGCTGGAACAGGTAAGCTCAGGTGACCCTCAGAAGTCCTTTGCAAACTCACCCATTCTGTGACCAAGGTCTCCTCACAAAAGCTTATCTCTGTTCCTTTATTTTCTTTTGCAGCCTCACAAGGTCAACACAGTCATAGATAGAATTGTAATATTATGAAAATTATTCAGTGATTAAACTTCAAAGAAAAAGAATTCCAATTAACAACCATTTTGTCTTGTGCTGGTTCTTGGGTCAAGCCTCTAATCCCCCTCCCCCCAACTTTCTCCGCCCGCAGAAATCTCAGTAAACTAGGCTGAAAAAATAGACACAAAAGACCATCATTCAGCAATGTTTTCAATCTTTTTTTTTTTAAACAGTGATTTGAAAATGTAAAGCACTGCACAAGTGCTAATTATTATTATGAGACACACACGTGCCAACAGAAGTAATCAGTCTAACAAAGCACATTCCCCTACTACAGCACTGCTTCCCACCAGAAGTCTTGTGTCAGCAAGTGAAACCATTCTTTCCCTGGCACCTGTGCCTGGTTGAAACTGGTACACCATATTGTGAGTGGGCACTGTGCCACGCTAACAGATGGACAAAACTGTAAGCCTGCCAAAGAAACAGAGTACTTGCCTTTTTTTTTTTTTTAAGATAGAAAAATACAATGTTTCAATACAAAACCAAAAAGCGTTGCTCAAATGGTCCATCTTCAGAGTATGTTAAGTCTGAAAGTTGAGAAGATCCAATACCCATGAAACACCCACATAAATCATAAACAAGCCATGAGGGCTCCTCCATTTAGACTGACATAGACTTCAGTATCAGCATTCCTAGAGCAAGGATGCATACACAAAGTGTTTTACAGTATGTAATTGACTGATCCTACATTTATGAGCAGAACATTGATGACACACCTCAACTCTGTCTTCCTAAAGACTAAATCCTATTTTGAGAGACATTATTTTGCAGTGTCCTAAATCTGCAAACCAATAAAACACATTCCTTAAAAGTTAAAGATATGAAAAACTATTACATTTAGAGTACCAAGCTTAGTCTTAAAGTCCAACTAGCAATATCCTAAACAATTATTACCAATGCAGACATTTAGGTATTTGGCAGCTCCTTCTTCAAAGTTAATTGAGCAACTTTGGGCTCAGCCAGCTTGGAGCAGTTTAATAAGTCACCATCTTGAGGTGAAACCCAGTAATTGCTTCTGCGAAAGCACCTACTCTTGAAAGCCAGAGCAAAGCAAGTTACGCTGAGCTCCTGCAGGAAATTTTAATTTTTAACTGAAAAAGATCACAAACGCTCACATATTCCACTGATGTGCCTTGCCTGTGGGGATGGTATCTTCCAACTAAACTACTACAAATACTTATCCAACCAAGCCCTAAGATTTCTGTGCTTCTGAACTGCTAAATAAAGGGGGAAGAATTACCTAGTCTTAAAAGATCACATAAAAATTCACTGTTAAATTAACTTAAACCTGAGATTTCCTTGTGTGTCTCCAAATGTACATACTACTGCAGCTCAGATCAGTCTTTCATTGAATAATGAAATTACAGTAGCAAATGCCATTCCTAAACATATCCCAGCATCTCAAACTCCTTACAAATAGGCTACAGTAAAAGTATCATCTATTCCTGGATTACACCATCTCGGGCACACAGAAGTTAGCACTAATTCTACAAAAAAAGGTTATTTTTCTCCTCTGCCTACTAAAATAATAATTTTTTCTTGGTTTTCCACATACAACTATTCCCTCCCAGTGTGTTCTAATACGAACAGTAGAGCGTACAGTTGAAAAATCAGGGCTCACATATTTAGTAATAGTAAATACCTCTTGACCAATTGTAAAATAGCTAACCAATTCACAATATCTTAACAATGATCTCTTCACACAGAAGACTTAAATATTTTAAATCTATAGGAAAAGCTCCATAATATGAACCTCCAATATTCACAAAACTCATCACTACAGCCTACTTTGCATGCTTTATTAAATTAGCAACAACCTAGTAGATGGGTAACAGGCAACTACACAGAACAGAAGCACACAACTAGAACAAAGTCATTTTTAGAACTCATCACGTATGAGCAAACAGTTGATCCCCTATTTAATATCCAGGCCAATATTATTCACACGAAGCAAATCATGAACTCATCGTTTTACACCACTCAGAGAATGCCAGCACAGATGGCAAATACGTGCTACTGGATCACTGTCAAAGCTGACGACAAAAGAAAGCAAAATGAAGACTGCAGCAGTTTTAAATCGCCTTATCAATTCCCCGAGAAGCTGCATTAAAATTCAACAAAGTTAATAGCCCACAATTCCCTTCAGAACATACCTAAACAGTTGTCAGCTCTTGCTGTCTCCAAAGCCTATCCAGTGGATTTGTCCCCACAGTTGTGTTTTAAAACAGCAGGACAGAATGAGAACAAGATCAGTTCTTGCAAATATAAATATTATCCTATCAAAGATGGTAACATCAAAAACTGTATATTGGGAAATAGTAATAGAACTGTAGAACTTCAGTAAGACATAATTATATCCCACATTGTGTTAAATGCTTAGGCCTATAAAAAAAAAAAGCTACAGATTCTGGCTAAAAGAAACTATCTACCCCAAACTCCACCTAAACCATAAATAAACCGCATCAGGCAAAAAAGATACAGTATATTTTAAGCTTTACAAAAAATCCCATTATTTTCCTTGGAAGTTTTCCAGTCTGACACTGCTATTTTTCTGATCTTGTGATTGTTTTTAACATTATATATACTTCTCCTAGAGTGCCCCTAAATCCTCCTCAGACAATTTATGAGTCCTTACTCCCAAGCAAAAAAAGCCAAGTGTTACATTCACTCAGACATCAGGCAAAAAACCAAGCACTAAGTCTCTTCTATGACTTTTGTCATCCTTTAGAGAAGACCAGGAATGAGTTACTACTAGAGAAACACAAACAGATTTCTGCAGCTCAGCTGTGCACAAATCTCACGTTGCTTTGCTGCAAGAATAGTTGGGTTCTTTATGAATGACTTGGATAATCTGTCTGACAGTAGCATTGGGATGCTGCTGGTGACAAAACAGTTCCTGTTTCTGAGGACACAACCATAACCGTAGCATCAACTCTGTTTTTTCAATCTTCTTTTTCTTTACTATGATGCTCACTCAAAGTTCATCGGTAAAAGAAACATGGCATTAAATGTGTTTTGGTAACTGTATTTGAAAGATGATACCAATGCAGTACACAAGTCCTGAAGCCTGTATCCTCTTTTAAGTACTCCAAAAGAGTCATGCTACCATGCATCTGTTATTAACAATTAACAAAACCCACCTCTGATAGTTCTTCGCCTCCTGCTTGTAAAAAAGCTGGTGATCCAAGTGCTGTATACATATGACAGCCAAATCCAGAAACAAGGACACATGCAGTTGATCTGGGGTTTAGGGTCATGTTTGCCTTTTATAAAAATCCAAAATCCAGCAGGACAGAAGGAAATATGATGGTAGAAGAAACTGGTAGATCTCCCTTTTCTGTAGGCTCACCATAAAGCAGTTGTGCTTGATTAGAAACATAAGCCTGATACAATGGAATGCACGAGGGTTTTTTGGTTGTTTTCTCCCCCTCCTTGCTACTAAGACTATTCCACAGAGATACATTACCATCTTTGGTCTGACCTAGAAAGAGATGCAATACCAACTCTTAACTTGGCCTACAACAAGGAAACTGCACTGGCAGTATGGCAGGCTTTCTGGATCTCGTGGATTTGCCAGCAGAAGGAAAATATGAGAGGAGAAAGGGTATATTTTCTTTCCTGCTTAGGAGATGACCCCCAGTGTTTCTTTCTGATCTAACTTGCTCTATGATCTCTGATAAAAGGAAGCTAGATTGCTCCATTTTAGCAGCCATCTGCAATTCTGCCCAATTGAAGTAACAATGCAAATGCAACATAAGTTACAAGCTCAGTCTTCCTACAGCTTCTACACAGCTGAGCGATTTTGGTACCTCTAGAAGATGAGTGCAAGCGCCTAAAATAAGCTATTCCTCTGACTGGCCATCAAAAGGAGTCTGTTTCTTTCCAGCGACTACACAGAAGGAGCAGGGAGAAAAGGCTTTCAAGTGCATGCCCAAGTTACATGCTTAAGGTGACAAAGTGGGAAACCTTCCCGAAGGTTCAGCCAGTAAAGCCTAAGAATACCACAGGCATAGTGGACACAAAGTGAAAAATAGCTGGCTAATGAGGCTGGAGGTCAAGTTTGTAGTGATACTGGTGGTGGAGACAAGCTGGGATTAATCCCAAATTACTGAAGGAGTGAGCTAGCAGATGTTATGGCAGGACTCCCCTCAATCATCTGCCAAAAGTCTTGGGAGTCTGGGGAGGTTCCTGCTCACTGGAAGCTAGCCAGTGTTATTCTGATTTACAGCAAGGGCATGAGAGAAGGCCCAGGGAACTAGAGACCTCTCAGTCTAACTTTGGTTTCTGGAAAAATTATGGAGAAGATTATACTGAGTCCTACTGAACGGCATTTAAAGAGTAATGCGAGGCAGAGTCAGCATGGGTTCACAAAAGTCCTGTTTAACTTGATATCCTTCTATGATAAGGTCACCCACTTAACAGATGAAGGGAAGGCAATGGATGTAGTTTTTCTGGATTTTAGTAAGGGTTTTAACACTGTCCCTCACAGCAGCAGGCTCAATAGGAGGCAGTTGTGTGCCCTGCAGCCAGGAGGGCACACTGCATCCTGGAGTGCATCAACCACAGCATAACCAGCCAGCCAAAAGAGAGGGTTATCTTCCTACACACAGTGTTGGTGTGTCCTCACCCAAGTACTGTGTGCAGTTCTGGGCTCCATAATTTAAGAAGGATGTGAAGGTCCCTGAGTGTGTCCAGAGCAGGGTGACAAAGCTGGTGAAAAGGCTGGAATTAATGTCCCCTGAGGTGCAGCTAAGGACCTCATAGTCTTGCCTGTTTTGGAGAAAAGCAGGCTGAGGGGTGACCTCATTGCTCTCTGCAGCTCCCTGAGGAGGCAAAGCCCTGAGTTGGTCAGGCAGTTGGACTAGGTAATCACTGCAGGTCCTTTCCAAATGAAATAGTCTATTCCATTCTATCTCACACCTTTCTACACACACAAATGAATGATTTCCACATCAAGGCACATCCAGAATGAGCAATGAGTCTCATCCAGGCATTTCAAAAGCAGTTTTCAGACCAGAACCATTCTGACATGAAACTTTGACTCTGAAATGTCTGGGTTTTGGCATCACCCTGCAGCAAATCATGTGAAGTTCACAGGAACAAAACCATATTTCTTTATGATTTAGTAGATTCAAGTATGTAACAAATACAAATTTCTGAGTAGAAAGAAAGTCTAAATTTCTTTAGAAGTTGTCAAGGGGAAAAGCAGGCAGTCAAGGTGACAGTAAACACTGAAAACATCTGAAAGACAAAAGGCACAACTATGCTGTCAGACTGTGGTTTTCCTTGGCAAATCTGCTTAAGAGACTACTCTGACCCTATTATTATGTCCAATAAAAATTAAGTGCTGCTTAGTATCCTGTCTTTACAACATTTTCCTTCTTCTGTATCAATGACAATACTATTGAAATGACAGTGGCTTCTAAAACTTATCAAACTGGCTTTTGCAATTTGTACAAGCACTCAGAACATCCCTAACTAGAGTACATGTCACATTCTTAATCAGTCCTCAGATGTCCTCCACAAAACAACTACAGAGTCCTATATAAATGTCATTAATGGTCATCCTAAGAATTTGGCTTGAGTTCTTCAAGCAACAAGTATTACCCCTGCCATACAGCTCTACGTGTACCAACAAACTGGAAAGCACATAGCACTAACAGAAGAAACATCTAATCACAATTATACCAAATAAAACAGGTGAGAAAGGAATGAATGAGCAAGCAAGAACCCAAGGCAAGTTTTCATCAAAAATTTATTAGGTCAGTTGAAAAAAATGAAACATACTCAAAGGAGAGAAAAAAATACCAGAAACTAATAGGAATCATCCCAAGTATCATTGGAAGTGGCAAAGGTTAAGTTAAACTTATATCAGCTGTAGAAATACACAAAATAGTTCTAAACAATCAATCTCAATTAGCAGGAGTTGTTCACAGCATTTCTGAGTTCACAGTGGACTGACTGACACCCCTCAGCCTACTCTGTGATGCTGTGACTATGCTGTTAAGCTAGATCATCTAAAGCCAGCCCAGGTGATATGCTGCCAACTCTGGTTAAATATGACAGGCTATGCCTGTTGAACTAATACTATACAAGCTCTTCACAACACAGCTCCTCATGAGTTCACCAAAGGATGCCCGTATTTCCCGTGGTGGGACACATTCAGACACCAGATTGCACATTCTGTAGTTTTTCATAATCATGAATTCATATATTCTTGTGTGTTTACTTAACAGAGCCCCAAGACAATTTATCCACAACTGTATTTGAACTGCCAGCCTGCATTCACATCAAATAATACAACTGATCTAAAAGCTCACGTAAAAAACATCTACAAAGGAATTGTTCAAAATTGTTCTCTTACAAAAACTATGAGTAACACTATATACAGAATGTATATGCCAGCACTTGCATATTGCAGGAATTTAAAGGGCTTACTCTTAAAAATAATTCTTTACAATACATTAAAAATACAAGTAAGGTTCCTAAAGCTCCTTCCCTTTTAAACCATTCCAACTTAATTGCATAAAGTGTATTAAAATATTTAAGAACTCACATTTATAAGTTTGATTTCTAAAATACTTATGAAAATATTTCTTTGTTTCTAAACAATAAAATATTTAACAAATAAGCCTAAGAAAGACTTTTCTTAAAATAAATTTTTAGTGTTTAATGGGAATTAGGGATAGCAACCCTTCCAGCTCTCCTAACAATAAACACCTGCTAAAGCAGGTATGGGGGTTTTGGTTTTTCTTTTCAGTATTTTATGAGGGTATAAACATTAATAAATTCAAGCCACATCAAGCTGCCATTTTTAGTTTTGCAATACTTCACTAAAATGTGTGAATACAGAGAATATACACAATATAAAATCAAAGAGGCAAACATAATGCTTACTTTCTCTAAATGCTTTACAGTAGCCAAGGAATGACAACAAAAAGAACAGGGCACACAGTAGGTCTGCTCTGCCAACAATCCCAGCAACCTTAAAAAAAAAAAAAGTTTCAGATTAGCAGATTTCATTCTTAGAAAACCTGAAATAAAGATACACACACATATGCCAAGTGAAATATATGAAAGAATATTGCTGTATCACTTTTGTTTTTTTAACCTAGTTGACTGAATTAGTAATACCAAGTTTTCTAAGCTGCATCCTAATTTTGATTGGGTATTGCTTAAGATTAAGTAGGTAAATGATCTGGCATTAATTTAATTTATTAAAAGCTGTTGTTTTAAGAAATGAAGGAGAACCTCACTGAATAAAACATAGCCTCTCTCAGATTCAGTTTTTTTGGATCAAGTTGCCTTTCAGTAGAACTCTTAGGAAATAGCCTGAATCTCAACAAAACTGGCAGCTCTGCTGAAATGCAGATCAAGACTGTCCACTTTCAGAGGACAAGCCAGCCTTCAAACTGCAGTCTGAACACTCCAAATGGACAAATAGCTTCCACCCTGCAGAATTAGGGGGGAAAAAAAAATAAATTCCTCCCCTCCAATAGTTTTCTGTTATATTAATTGATTACATTAGAGCTACCCCCAAATGTACCTGGTAAGAAGAGCCGCACTAAAGCAAAAGAAAATGAGAAGTGCATTCTGGGACCTCTACACCAGATGTGTGCCAACCTATTTAAATCAAGAACATTCTCAGGGCCACCGATAAGTTGTGGTTCAAGCCCTTAAACTGTATTTACAAGAGCTTGCTGAAACCCAGCATGACATATTTTTGGCTCTTCATTCCTCAGTTACACAAGTGTCAGGACATACCATGAGCTTTCTGTGGAAATCATGACATGAGTGGTTGACAGGGGACTGTATAGGCCCTGATGTTGGGACTTCACTAGAGCATACAACCACAGCAAGACTCATGGAAACACCCCATACTTTTCAGTCTAGCTCTAGTTCCTGGAGTGCTAGGTTCCACGTTTCCAGGAGAAGATATACAGAGGCCTTTCTGAAGCAAGGCAGAATAGCTATGGGTAGGTTTTTGTCTTTTTTCTTTTTTTAATCCACTATTTGAGGTGATATTTCAGGGACAAAAGCATAAACTGGTTCTTGTTTAATACACTGGTTGTCCCATTTTGTGAGTGGAACAGAAAAAGGAAAGTAAAAAGATAAATTGTATCTTCATTTTGTTTAAAGGCACCTGCTAACCCTCTCTTAGGAAAAGGGCATTTTTTTGTTTAAGCGTGACATGATAGAACAACTATTTCTAAATAATGTCAGAGAGAGAAAAAGAAGTGGAGGCATGAGAGCAGGACTGAATCTGCTAAAGAGACTCTCTCTCACCGTATCCTAAGCTTCACTTGAGCACTGTAAAAGAAGAAACTGTTGGGACTCTGAAATTCAGTTCAGAAAAACACTTTGATTTATCCAAAGCCATGCATCTAACTCCCCTGCTTCTTTGTCTACCTTATAGAGGAATTATGGAAGTTAACTCCACAGTGCTCTGAAAAGTGAAAATACTGAAGTGTCTGTTTCAGGAGCTGCTCTCAGCTAAAAGTAAAGGTCAACTGACATTTTGGAAAATAAATACCAACTTGGTACAACAAAGAGGTTAAGGGTTTAGTAACACACATGACACCTCAGATGACACCACCAATGTCATCTCAAATGCAGGATCAGGCCTACAGTCTCTGGCAACAAGGTAAACAACAACAACAACAAGTTTTAAGGTCATATCAGGCATGTTCTTATGTCTGTATCACTTGAGTAAAGAAATACTCAATGAAACACAAAGAATAAGCATTTTTAGAAGGGAGAGCTACAACCACACGACTGTTTACTTGTAGGTAGAAAAACAATAATGACAGGTGTTTTCCTTACAGAGGTACTGAAAGCATTAAACATTTCAAGACCTGTTTTACATGACAGTTTGTTTTGTGCTGTATATACCAAAATCCAAAGCAGCAAACAGACAGATTCTTCACAATTTTATGTCAAAATATGTCATCCTGTTTCAAAACCAGGATGTCATGATACTTAAAGCTCAGTGATGCTAGAACCACAGCAGTATCGTGGCTGCTTCAGTGCAGCAGGATTTCTCATTCACTGCGTAGAGGTTTAGAGGCCTTTGTTCACTCCTGGATCTTAGAAGAGACACAGTATGTAACTGTGTTACTCTCTTCCTCTTCTTCCACTGCCCAAAGCTTATATGCAAGTCTTCAGATCTCACACATGCAAGCAGACTCCATCACTTGTAATTTATTTGATATCACTAAGGTCTTATTAGCATTTACCTGCTGATTTAAATATATTTGTAGAGTCAAATGGAGTGAAGAATAAAATTATGCATATTGATACAGGATTCATCAATAGTAGATAAGATCTATTACAAAGACTCCAGTGAGATTTCCCTTTACATATCAGAACATCAAAAGCACTGAGGACTTGTTTTACTTCATTTTCATATCTAGAACTAGTTTTGGAGAACAAATACAAGAGGCCCTTCCAACATTAGCAAAATATGGACTCAAAGAAGTTATTCTGCAGGTGAACAAACACCAGAGAATGATTGGCAGGATGTTGTAGCCACACTGCCAAAAAAATCTGCCAAATTACTAATACATAACTTTGCACCACCTCTAGGTCTGCAACTACATGCAGGGTCCCCAGTCAGCTGAGAGGCACAGCTTTCTTTAACCTCTTCCCCATCAATCACGTGCAAAGCAAATAAAGCCAAACCCATGGCATATTTTGAATAAATGAAAAATAAGTGACACGTATATAGAATAGGGTACACTGAGGATTCAGCACAAATATCAAAGGTAAAGTTAGCACTTTTTCAGCACCTCAGTCCTTAAAAAAATAATTAAAAAAATCCTGCATTGTCATAGAATCATAGAATCATAGAATCATAGGGGTTGGAAGGGACCTCGAGAGATCATCTAGTCCACCCCCCCTGCCAGAGCAGGACCACCTAGAGTACATCACACAGGAAGGCATCAAGGCAGGTTTTGAATGTCTCCAGTGCAGGAGACTCCACAACCTCTCTGGGCAGCCTGTTCCAGTGCTCCGTCACCCTCACAGTGAAAAAATTTTTCCTGATATTCACCTTGAAATTGTGATTATTTTATATCTTGTTTAATCATCATTACAAGATCAAGCAGGCAGGGATCACATCCAGCAAGCCCACTGACATAAAGCCATGAGATTTTCTCAGCTGTGAGTGCAAAAGAGCTTTTTAAGAAAACCATCTCTTCACTAGACTTTCCACACAAGAACTTTGATCTTCGGTCAGGTATTTTAATCAGTTACTATGCATGTGCCATGTTTCTACTCTGTACCTTTACAGCTTCAACTTCCAGCCACTGCTATGCTTGTGTCTGGACTACTAGAAGGCCCGCTACTATCAAATTTGTGTTCACCATGTACATAATTACAGACTGATAAAAAAAATTCCTTTAATATTCTCCTTCATGTTAAAAGCATAAACCCATGGCGTCCAATATCTCACAACACAAGATGATTTCTAGTCATTCAATCATTTTCATGGTTCTTAGAATCATAGAATCAT
>NW_008608925.1:0-1671 GCF_000691845.1 Merops nubicus
TGGAAATATCTTTTAACCTTTCAGTAACGAATTACTATTCAAAGTACATTGTTCAGAACTTTCTAAGAGTCTGCCAGCAAAGGCTTAAATCTTTCCCATTATATCCAGTGGCTTCATTCCTCTTCAAATATATCTATAAATTGTCTTCAGTCATGATGCTTTGATACGCTGACCTCAAATTTGAGACACACTTCATCCTCTCTGCTCTATCTATGTTGTATGCACCTACAAGCTAAAAATCAGTGTTTTTAAACTTGGAGCTGTTTTCAACACCTCTCTTTGCATCTAGACTCTTGATGGTTCTTTTGGGGAGTACTTCTATACAAGGTACTCACAGGCACAGAGACTGACTATTGGTTTACTTCTGGTATTTTGTTGGAGTGAGATGAATATATTAAAAATGAGACCATAGCCTTTTAAAAAAGTAGTTGAGACTAGATATTACTCAAGTTATTATGAGCATATTTTAACTGTGAAACAAAGCACTTATTTTTCTGTCTTACTGAATGCATGACATTCCACAGACACAGTCTTATAATTTACAATTAATGCCATAAACTATGGAAAATCAGAAGTATAGCTTCTTGAACTTTGCATGAAGAAGTTGTGTATAAAGCAGATTATCACTTGGAGCACGTAGATTATGGCCAGAAGTGATATCCCCCAAGTAAAACTCATTGCACAGACAAGAAACAACTGCCATATCAAAATGTATTTCACTGTCAGACTCATTCATCTCTAATGTATGCTTTTCATTTTATCTACTCTGCCCACTAATTATTCTGAGGTGTAATCTATTAAAAATAATTGCAGTGTATGTAAAATGCTGATGTTGTAATTAACTTTTATCATGTTTACATTTTAAATACCCAAATACAGCTTTAACATTCAATGTTGTTAATTCCAGTTTTGTAAGTCAATATCCTAATGTAAATATCTCTTAAAATAGAGAGGAGTTTAATGGAGATATAAGTTTGTTACACTAAAGAAATCTAAAAGAGTATAATAGCTATCATATTTCCACTAGGTATGTTCATTTGAGTCAATTTAAATCTTTTACACTTTATTAAATGTGAAATACAGAGCCCAAACGAATGTGCCTGTTGGATTAGGGAGGTCTAAAATCTTGTAATAGTCCTGTAATCGGGGAAGTCAGAAAATGAATTATTTAAGCATATTGAACTATCTGATAACACAAATTTGTCTCTAAATATTCTTTGAGTAGTGTTAACACTCACTTCTTGGCATGTAGAAAAGGAAGAAAGACTACAGCAGAAGGTATCTAGTCACCAGTAGAAATAAAGGAAAAACAGAGAATCTGCAGGAACAAACTGCAGCTCATGTCCTAGGCCCATTCCAGATTATTCTATGCACAAAAGGGCTAAAACCTACATTATTCTGTGTTAGAAATTTGTCAGGAAGAACAGCAATACTACTTGAGCTAAATGAGCTTCCTTAATACTTTAAAAACCAAAAATTGTTTCTTGTTTTAACTAATTTTATGGAGAAGGCCTGCTGAATAGCATAATGCTTAAAACTCTGAATGCTCACAGTATTGTGTGCACAGTGCAGAGGAGAAAAAAGGCATTTCTGCAGAAACGGCCCCTTAAAATAGTCAGTGGATCCCATACCGTAGTATAGACACTAGTATTACTGTCACTTGCCGAGGAC
>NW_008608925.1:1737-2362 GCF_000691845.1 Merops nubicus
CAGTAAGGGGCTAGCCAGGTCTCGGGGGCTGGCAGCTGTTGGGGGGGTTGCTGAGGCGGTGTGGGGGGAGCCGAGAGCCCTGGCGGGTGATGTGAACGAGGCGGGAACACGCCAGCAGTCACTTGGGGTGCTCGCACCCCTCCCCTGGCAATCAAGAGAGGGCATAACCAGCCTCAGCCACCCTTACCGGGTCGTAAGACCCCTCTGGCACCAGTGGCTGCCTGCGGACCTTGACTGTGTGAGCACCAGGGGTTCTGCAGCTATTTGCAGCTCATAGGGCAGGGTGTGGGACAATCAGCGCACAGCGTCCTGGCCAAAGCTATAATGGTCACAACATGGGCAAGAGCTACACAGAGGAGAGAATATGGAAGCTCAGCCACAGTGAGGCAGACTGTGGGAGCTCAGAGCGAGGTGCTGCAGAAACACGTGGCTGTGCAGGTCTCGGGATGTGGTGAGTGCCTGAGCCTGGCCCTTGAGGCAGAGCGGGCCAGAGTCGTCGCTCGTGGGTGGTGTGATCAGACAAAAAACCTGCTCAGGCAGGTGGTTGAACTGAGGGAAGAAGTAGATTGAAAAGGATCAGAGAGTGTGGAAGTGAGAGAGATCAGTTGAGCCACACTCTGAGGCC
>NW_008608925.1:2417-7322 GCF_000691845.1 Merops nubicus
GAAGGATGGGACATAAGGGACAAGGGGGAACAGAAAGAGGTCCCTCCTCGGAGAGGCAAACAAAAGCCTTCTCAACTACTGTTATCTAATAGGTATGGGCCTTTGGAACTTGATGGCTGGCCAAACGGAGATGGAAATGAGGATCAATCTGGTGAGTCACATGCAGCTTGTCACTCACCCCAGCCTGTTAAAGAGTTCTTCAATTAAGAAAAAAAGGAGGGTAATTGGAGTGAGTGACTCTCTTCTGAGGGGAACAGAAAGACCCATATGTAGACCAGACCCATCCCACAGGGAGGTCTGCTGCCTGCCAGGGGCTCAGGTTAGAGATATTAAAAGGCAAATCATTGCTCTAGTGCAGCCCTCTGATTATTATTACCCTTTGTTAATTATTCAGGTAGGTAATGATGAGGTTGTGGAGAGGAGTCTAAAGATTCAAAATGGATTTCAAGGACTGGGGCGACTAGTCCAAGGTTCAGGTGCACAGGTGGTGTTTTCATCAATCCCTTGAGTGGAAGGGAAAAATACTGAAAGAGGGTGGAAAACACACCTGATTAATACATGGCTCAGAGACTGGTGCCACCGTTGGAATTTTGGGTGCTTTAATCTTGGGGAGGTTTATATGGCAGCTGGTCTGCAAAAGTGAACACTGGTGGGTTAAGTCCCTCTCTGAAATGCTGATATACCAATGGACAGAGGAGGAGTTGGAGGTCTGCACTAGGTTGCATGACTATGTTGCAATCACTGAAACCTGGTGGGACAGCTCCCACGACTGGAATGTTGTCACGGATGGCTAGACACTGTTTAGGAAAGACAGGCCAACAAGGCGAGGCAGTGGGGTTGCCCTTTATGTACGAGAGGAACTGAAATGTGTTGAGTTCTGCCTGTGGGGAGAGGTGGAACACGTTGAAAGCCTGTGGGTAAGAATTAAGAGACATGAACGGGGGTGACACTGTTGTGTCTACTATAGAAGATGTTGAAGAGGCCTTCTACAGACAGATGGAGTGTAGAACACACTCCCTGGTACTCATGGAGACTTCAATCACCCAGATATTTGTTGGGATATTATGCCCTGCGATAGGACATGGGGCAATGGATACAAGGTGGAGCACAGGAAGTTCCAACTCAACATGAGGAAGAACTTCTTTACTGTCAGGGTTCCAGAGCACTGGAACAGGCTCCCCAGGGAGGTTGTGGAGTCTCCTTCCTTAGAGACTTTTAAGACCCGTCTGGATGCGTTCCTGTGTGACCTGCCCTAGACTAGATGGTCCTGCTCTGTCAGGGAAGTTGGACTCGGTGATCTTTGGAGGTCCCTTCCAACCCCTAACATCCTGTGATTCTGTGATTACAGTCTAAGTATGTGGTGTTATTCATGAGGGAGAGAAAAAAAAGCTAAAAATCAGTCTTCCAGCACCCTAATTTTGGGAGCTCTGATGATTAATGTAATTAGTGTCCACTACTGAAGTGTTTGGGCTCACCACAGCGCAAGAGGACAGATCCTGTGATTAACAGAGGATTACAATCGTGGTATGGGTAAGGCACCAAATTGCTTAGTGCCATCATGGGGAGGTGGAAGGACTAAGTGTACAGCAAATAGAAGTGTAGAGAGCTTTGGTAATGAAAATTTTGAAGCGTTGAGGACAGGGTGTTATTTTTTAGATTTAGGAACCTAGAATAACCAAGCATAAAAGTTTGTAGAATTATGTAGGTAACTTTAAAATTCTGATGCCACTGTCAGAGTTCATTTGGACTGTACAGACCTTTCACACATATGTATTTGTAGTACTGAGGCTTATATTTGCAAAACAGAAATTATTAGATGCTGCAACAAAGAAGGTCTCTACTAAAATACATTTACCCTATCTAGATTAAAAAAGTACCCTCATCCATCCACTGCTGAAATGAGCTTTACAGGAATAAAAATGAAAGCAAGTCTTTTATTTCATTGTCTGTGTAAGTTTAGCAACTGATTAGCCAGAAAAAGACAGATGAGAGGAGCAATGGTACTCTATTTGTTCCAGGTTTGTGCAGCACCAGTTGATCTAACTGGTCAAGCTCCTAATTAAAGCTGAATAATGCTGAGAAACAATTGCAATTAAAAATAATTTTTCTGAATGTGGTGGTGCCCAAATAATTGAATTCAGTAAAACAGATATATTTGTGTGATGGCTCAAATTTTATTTTGGTATCCTTGATAATTAAAATAAGGTAAAACATATAAAACTAAATTCCAGAAATACTAAACCTGGGTTTTTAATTCCTACTCAATTGCTTGTGTTACCTGATTCAGGAATATGCATTGCTGTCAAAGCAATTTAAAAAACAAAAATCTAGTCACAAAACTTCAAGTAAAATTCTAAATGCCTATTGCTGATATTAGTCTGCTGTCAAAGATTAGAAATACACTCTCTATATTTTCCAAATGGGCTATGTGTTAAAAAAATCTGAGAAGCTATATTCTGTTACATGGTTATGACAGTGAAATGAAGCAGTAAATAATGGTTCTATGATCAGCACACCTTCTCAGCAAACTGTGGGCTTGAAATGTGAAGATTTGTTCTGAGCAGCTGTGTGGTTACCAGCACAGACTTGCACTGTTTGTGTCATGCTGTTAAATACGTTGGCATCTTGTGAGAACTTCATTGCAGTGTGTAGAAGTTATAAAGAACAAGATGTTTCTCTTTAGTTATTCTAGGGGATAAAGAAGATAATGGTGTCTTTATTGTGCCGTTAGGTCCTCAAGTACTGAATCAATAGAAACTAGTTGGCAAGAGAGTTGATATGATCTGGGACCTTGGATTTAAAAAAACAGAGGAACCAACTCAACAGTAATGTCATAGAATGAGAAATCATGTCCCTTGAAGTTTTTCAAGTTCGGATTCACACCTACAGAAGCCTTATCTCCTCAATGAGACCTGCATCTAGATTCTCCTCTTTACATTTGTTATGCCACAGAAACCTGTTCCAAATGTTAGCGCAGTGGTGAGTTCTGTATTTTATATCTAATTTGCAAAAATAACAAAATCAATATTTTATCACACTTCTTATGCCTTTAACATTTCTATCAAGAGTGTACTGTGTTTTACCATTTTTTTAAAAATAATTTCAGTGGCCTTCTACTCAAGTCTAAGAATATAAAAAGAGATGACCCAAGGACAAATTGGAATTTTATCAAGTATACATAACTTGAAATGTTTATTAACTCTGCTTATAGATGTATAGAACTTATTCTGTAGTAGACGTAAGTGCTTAGCTCTTGAATCCTGACATCTTGGGATAAGAGTTGAGTGTAAGATGTTTTCTCTCTGTGCCTTACCTTCATTGCATTCTGCTTTCCATAGGAAACATTTCTTTTTTTTCCTAAATATTTGCTGTCCAGTCTATTATCTCTCTTGCAACTGCTTTGTGAACAGAACATGCATATCTCTTACTTATGTGCATTTGCTGCTGCCCAAGGTGATATTCAGCCTCTTGCTCACTATAAATTTTTTTGTGATTATAAATTGCTACCATATATTTTTATTACTTTTATTACTGGTGATTGGGAAATAGTGTTATGGAAGAAAGTCCTAGTGCTTACACTTTCCTGGACAGTCAGTCACTGGCCTGGTTAGTATATGAGTGCATAGCTCATTTTCTTTGGTGAGCTGGTGGAAGAAATGACCCTTTGCTACTACAAATTAGCTGAAAGAAATGGAGTCTAGTGTAGTGGTCTGCAGGACTAAGGTGGATGAGGTGGATTAGTAAGGACTTCTGTCACTGAAATGCAGTGTGCTAGTGTTTGGATTTGAAAGGCAGAAAGGCCATTGAGAAAAGAAGTAGAGATGCCAAATTGTTTTATGGGCTGCAAAGCACCTACTGTGGCTGGGAGTGCATTTTGCAATGTATATGTTTGTTACTGTCTGCCTACTGTCCATTTGTTTGCTCTTGTTTAATTCTATAAACATATTACTAATTGCACCAAATCTAAGTGACATCATCATAGAATTGGAAAGAAAGGACAGAAAGAGCACATTATGTTGAACAGCAGTGTTAAGAAGCTACAGGACTTGTTAGGTTATATGAATATTGTCTCTAGTAACTCAAAGTCTAAGGTCTTGCACATCTCTGATGCAACAGTGGGTAATAAATAATTGATAATTATATGACAAGGCTGTCATTCCAGGAGGAGAAGGCTGCCAGAGTGAGTATATCTTAAGAAAACTCAAGAGTTATGTGTATGCATGGTACTGTAGCCTCTCAGCACATAGCTCTCATTAAAAAGACAACTCATTTTTAGGAGCCTGAAGTAATTTCAGGTAACTGGCTAGTGAAGCATGCACTGGCAGACTGAGACCTCCACCAGAATTGAATATGAAGTACAACTTGGACTTCAATGGCAGTCTAGAGGACCTGAAACAATTACAAAAACTGGCTTTGTCCTGCAGAAGTTTTTCTTTATATCAGATTTATACATGCCTGTTAAGAGTATGAAGATTCTATTTTAGCTAATTCAATATCAGCTGTAGGCATTTAAAGATCTTAATCTCATAGGTAAGACCGTGGACATCTAACAAGTTTGTTTTGGAGAATTATTGAAGTGTCCTGAAAATATGAACATCTCTTTTCAAGTCTGTCCAAGGACTATAACATTACAGTTGAACAAGGTTTGTTATTAAAGGCAAAATATTCTCCTGTACCTTTAGAGACTACACTTTTTTTTTTTTCAGAGACTACAACCACAATTGCCTTAGCAGTTCCAAGATATTCCCTCTTTTACTTCTCCTGACAGAGTCTTATTTCCTTTTAACCATCCTCAGAGTACCATTCTAAACCATGAAAAATAAAATTTTTGAGCAAACCTCTCATCCAGCTGAATACCAATATATCTTATAAATTTTCTACTCATTCTGTTTTATTCAGGAATGC
>NW_008608925.1:7349-30849 GCF_000691845.1 Merops nubicus
TGATTCAGTAATGCCATCTTCCCTTCCAGGGGGACGATAAGACAGAGTTAACAAATCTGGGTTATCTGGGTTTGGCTTGAGGTTAGAATAAGTTCTTTTAATATACATTAAGCACTACAAATGTTATATTCAAAAATCCACTGTGATGCATTTCAAGGCTACCTTTACGCTGGAGCTCCAAGAGAGCAGGATTTTTTTTCTGTGTGCTTCTGAGCTGCTTTGGAAAGGGTCTGCCCCTTGCACTGCCCTGAAAGTCATCCTGATGGAATTTCCCCCTTAGGAGTTCCAGGTTTATCTATCTTAGCCTGAATTACAGGCCCAGAGTTTTACCACATCTTTCAAACCTAACATTTCTTACTGAAGCCTACAGATTTACAGCTGTCACTTTAATATTAGTTTCTGTGGGCTCTGCCCACAATTGCCCTTTCATCCTAGATTGGTCAGGAGCTGCAGATGACAAATATCTAGCTCTTTGTGGTTGCATGTCAGGTCTCAATTCAGATACACACTGTGGGCTCTGTCACCCCTCTGCAGAGTAGAAGCCATAGGATAAGTTGTTGAATTTTGTGCTGCTGAAATAGGGAAGGAGAGAAGAATGGTTTCCACACACTCAGGCACAGACAGGCATTGAGCTAGCCTGTCCATCATCACTGTCACTGAGGCAGACACCCGAGGGTCCCTGGCAGATAAGAAATGCACCACAGTTCTGTTGTATTTCTGATGGTGTTTTTGTGCTGTTGTGGGAAAGGAAGAGCACACACATTTTCTGTAATCCAGGAGCTGGTACTGCTCTAGCCTGGTTACAGACCTTTCTATTTGCACAATCTCTTTTTGGAGAATGAGCTGAACAAAGTTGTGCAATTCAGGTAACGGCATCATGCAGTACAGAGCAAATTTTCTCTAAACTCCAAAAGACTGGAGGGTGATGGCTTAGGGAGACTAAAAAGCCTCTATAAATCAAAAAGGGGAAAAAAGCACCATTGTTTAAATTATTGGGAGACAATAAGCACCAAAACAAAATTAGGAAGTGAGCAGAGGCTGAAATATACTACATATGTCACAAAGTTATGATTGTAATATATGAACAAACAAATGCTGTTGAGATAAGAGACAACAAGCTCTAGCACATGAAAGAAAAACATTTTTTCTTGAGAGATAGGCCTCAGAAAAAAATACCTATCTAGCTGACATTTCTTTGTATCTTATTCAAGCAGAATAAAACTAAAATTATCTCACATGCCTATAGGCTGCCCTAGTGTAAGGCACAGAAATGTATGAAGGGATTATTTCACATGTGTATTTTCATTTCTTTCCTTCTGAAGATACAAAACCAGCTCATTCTAGTTGTTGAGAAATCATTTAGTAAAATAAAACCTTCAAAATTAGAAGACATTTTCACTTATGTCTTGAAGTGCTTGAAAAATATTTAAGTGAAGTACTTTAACCAGGGGCAAATCCAGCTGCTTAGACTGACCTTGGAAAAAATTATACATGAGCTGGCTAAAAATATAATTTAAAATATTAATTTAAAATACAGAAAAGCTACACATGAGTTTTTCTTAGCACTTTCTGTGCTGAAGGAGCACTATCATTATGGGAGGAAAGTATCTAGTACTAAACAAAATTATTATTTTATAACAGAAGTAAAATCTGTCAGCCTTTCTTTGAAACCTGGTGGTCAGATGAGTAAGAAAATGATGATGTGTTAGAAACAGACTCATTTGCTTAGTGACATATGCAGGAGCATGGCTTGCAAGATCAGATTACAATTTAAAGAAACTGAGACATAAATGGGCCTTGAAAACTCATAGTGGTACAATGTCCCACATACCAAATTTGCCACGCAGTGGAGCAGCCAGCAATGGATCACCACTTTAAAAAGAAACGTCTGGAAGCATGGCTGGCGCTGCCTTGCTCCTTGCGCCATTGGCTTCCATTGGTTTTTGTAACACAGCCTGATGATCAGATCATTTCACAGAATCACAGAATAGTAGGGGTTGGGAAGGACCTCTGGAGATCATCTAGACCGACCCCCATCAGAGCAGGTTTGTCTAGAACAGGGGGCACAGACACATGTCCAGGCAGATTCTGAAAGTCTTCAGAGAAGGAGACTTCAGAACCTCTCTGAGCAGCCTGTTTCAGTGCTGTGTCACCCTCAAAGTAAAGAAGTTTCACCTTATATTTAAGTGGAATTTCCTGTGTTCAGTTCATGCTCATTGCCCCATGTCCTGTCTCTGAGTACCACTGAACAGAGACCGGCCCTATCCTCTTGACAGCCAACCTTTAGATATTGATAAGACATTCTCTTCTCCAGGTCAAACAGACCCAGGTCTCACAATCTTTCTCTGTAAAAGAGATACTCCAGTCCCTTAGTCATCTTTGGAGTCCTCTGTTGGACTCTGCCTAGTACTTCCCTGTGTCTCTTGAACTGGGGAGCCCAGAGCTTGACACAGCACTCCAGATGTGGCCTCACTAGGGCAGAGTAGAGAGGGAGGCGACATTTCCCCAGGACATGAGAGGACTATGTTCTCAGTTTTGAAACTCCACGTCTTACACTTCCCCAGACAGTTCAATAACCATTTATTATGGGTTAGTTCTTTGATCCCCATGTTGAAGTTGTCTCGCTGTGCACCAAAATATATAATGCAGACAGGCACAGCAGAATATGATGCTGTGGTCTAGAAGTTAGAGGTGCTTGGATGGATTCAAGCTCTCAGAGTTATGTCAGTTCTTACCTCAGGAGGTTTGATATGAAGCCTGGGAAATTGCTAAATGCACTCATCCCCCTTTTTTGTTCTATAATTGTAAAGAGAACTGTATGCCTGTTATTAGCCAAAGACTCTGGAATTTGAATGTTTCTGCTCACCTTTTCCTAAGTTCTTAAATTGTTCAGAGTTAAGAGTCACAGAAAACATCTTTTTTACTTAGTTACTCTCCCATCCATAACACAGATATTTTTTGTAACTCCTCCAAGTTGTCTGTTTCCCTTCGTGTGCTTCCTGTATAGAGAAACTGTTTTTGAGCAGGTGAATTTTGTCTCTCAAAGGTCTGGGGACCCAGAAATTGTCACTGTGTGCCTACCTTCTTTCAATCTTTCTGAAAGCTATTTCAGGGGACTGCTGTTTTGTTCTTGCCACCATAACTGGTTATTTTGCTATCAGACTTGTAAGTATAGCCAGAACTCCCACAGGCTGTGAAATTTTCTGCCTCAGGACTGATACTTTGCTCATAGTTCTCTTTTTTCACTGTCTAGAGTTACCACTAAAATAGAATTAGAGAAGGCAATATAGGGAAAGCTTTATTACTTGTAACTTCTTTATGAAATCAAATTTGATCTTTCTCTGTAACTAGATTTTGAAGCACTCATTTGTATTTTGTTCAGCTCTTCTTTTGTGAACCTTACCTTTATCTATGTGAATTTGCAGCAGGGAATGTACTCCCACGGAACTGACTGATTAAAAGCAAGACTGAAAGTGAAAAATATTCTGCTGGAAAATACAGCAGAGCTAGTTCTCTTCAACTAATTAGTTGTCTTCAACTAAAAAGTATTGGTTCCCTACGGTGTAGTTTGTGGGAATTATGAGTTCGTGCAAGGTTTCTATAAAGCAAAACAGATGCCTGTTTTTTCAAGAATTCTCAGTTGTTGTATGACCTGTATTCACAAGGGCTGAAAGAGATGAAAAGTATACCTGAGTTTTATGAAGCTGTTGAAGTAAGAATTTAATGACTTTTCAAACGTGTTCTTTTTTTTTTTTTTTAAAAATATAACTTTATATTGTTCAGACATTATGATACTTTGAAGCATAATTGTATACTGTGACTATATCTGTGTGTACTCTGATACAGCTGCCTCATATTACCCTTTAATTCAGTCACATTAATTATAAAGGTGGCATAAGTTATTAGTAGGATTATTCACTTGAGTTGACCGTGGAGTTTTGCTTAAATGCTGAATATGTAACACTGCCCTACATTCCTTGATATTTGCAGCAAATAGCTATCTTTTAATTTGGGTCAAGAAAATTTCTGCTGTCAGATTCAGCCATTGCCCTCATATTGAAAGGCTGCTTTATGCTATTACCATCTGTCTGTTGTAATGAAAGATAGATCTGGCTTTCATATTCATCCTGTAATTATTTTTTTTTTGTAAAAACACACTATTATCCCTACAACAAGCAGTCACGACATATGAACTGATAGATAATTATCTCCCCCTTCTCTTAGATGGTACTTTGATTCAGTAAAAGAAGAAAAAAACCCCCAAACTAACCTTTAATCAAATTATGTTGTGTTTCTGATCTATATTTCAAATTATCTCTTATATTCACACATGCAGAAAATTATTTTCTGGGTTCTTTTACTTATTGATCCTGAAACTTCAAATCTAGATCTGACATTAAGATGGGTGCTTACTACTTGTCTACAGACATATATAGCTATACAGCTATATGCTACCTGCAGCTGTAACAGGAGCTGAAGAACTAGGGCAGGAATCTGAAGAGCAGGGGCTCAATATGTCATCTGGTTTCCAGTCTTTAAGGACATTGAGTTATAGATTTCAGGATATTCACATAAATAATTTCCTTAAGTTATTCTCATGTTTTCTTTATGCTCTCCCACACTACTATCCCCATGTATGTGTGAACACAAAGACTAAATGGTGCATTCCCATATGCATAAATTTTGCATAAAGGTAAACTGGCATTGGGTATTTTAATTTAGTAGTTACTAGAGATTTCCACAAAACTGTTGATTTTCAGTACAAGTTAAGAATGAAAGGACCTCTTCCTTTGAAAATCATGTGTGTTTCACAGATGCTTTTGGTGAAACAGAGGATTCTATTTTGAACATTTGTCCTTGTACTACTACAAGTGGTCTTTTTTACCTCCTGCATAGCTGTTGTAATCCCTACAAAAGTATTTATAGGATAATACAACACGCAAACTTACAGCTTTCCAGCTGCATTATACATGTTTGCACATCCATTGGAAAATTTTTGAGATCCATCGGACAGGACAGTATTAAAGTCAATCTGAAAGAACACACAAAAAAATTAAAAATATGCAACAAAAATGCCATAGAACTGCACAGGAAGAATGCATGAAAACACTGTATGTCATTAGAAACAGAAGAATATTATTTTTGTCATTAAGAAAACTCTCAAAACAGATGTGTATTAGCTGAGCCCATTTCACTCACTTAGCCTAGTATGAAAATGGGGGAAAAAAAAATTATACTCCTTCAGAAAACTGAATTTTTCAGTCAGATTGCTTAACTTTATAATAACTCTGAGGGAAGGCAAAAACAACGTGCCTTTTTGTGCCACAGTAGAATTATTGTGCTGTTACAAATATTTCAAACCCTTGGTATAAAATTTACCCGGATTTGCAAGAATTTCATCACAGATGTCAGCTGCAAATTATGGTGGCAAAGTAATTTATATGTTATTGTCCTAAAAGAAGGTGCTTAAATTGTCAGCACAAAGGTTTCAGATAACATTTTATGGTATTGATGGTGGACTGAAATGTGCCTGTAATTTTGAACTGCAGCTGTATTTCATGCCAGTCCTGATACTTCCTGTGAAATACTTTGCAACCTCTAGGCAAAAGAGGGTTTTCTACATTTTATATGAATACAATAACTTATAATTAGAGTGATACTTCTCAGAGGAATGAGGAAAAAGAATATAAGAGGTAAAGGCACGTTTTCCCTCACTTGACCATGTTTAGGTATCCATTTATCATTCAGGGTCATGATGGCACCTTTCTTCTTGTTAGAAAGTACCTTGTGTGAAAATTTTGCCCCATTTTTATTTATCAGTTCAGTTGATAGAATGTTTTCCAAAAACATGAGGAGCTTGAGTTCCGATTCCTTTACACATATAAAGCTTTTCTAACATGGTTGTGCTCTAATCCTCCATTCATTCCCCTGTTTTTGATATAGGAAAGAGAGCAGTATGTGGCAAATATGGATGCCTATTTCTTTTACCCTACCTTTGCCTGCTCCAAAGCTTCTTGATTCTTTGTTGCTATAACTTCTGTAGGATGAGAGTCTGAGGAGGGAACTCAGACCCAGGTCCTGTTGCCATGCTGTTAAAAATGGATCGAAATACAAAATCTGACGAGTGTACCAGTAACACAGCAAGTCATTTTGGAGAAGAGGCACCTGTGTTTTCTGCTTCAGTAAATGTTTTAATATTTTATTATAAGTATTCATTGAATTGGGAACTGGAACCTTCTCATTGTCTTCTCATCTGAATTGTTCTAATGCAGTTAAGGGAGAAGGAGACATTAGGGAATCAAAGGAAAATGAAAATTGAGAAAGCTTTTTTTTTTTCTTTTGGTATCAACATGTTAGCAATTAGCATGTCTCCCCTCATCAAAAGCTTATCTGACTCAAACTCACAAAACAACTCAACTAGATGCCAATTACATGATTTTAAATCTGTTTTGGAAATGGTATTAATTCTTAATTGCATGTTGGCAACAAACTTTCTGGCTCCACAAGAAACACAGCATCTGCTTTCATCACAGCCAATGTTTGCTTTTACAATTTAATGTTATAATATTTCTCATGTTTGTTTTTCCACCCCATTTCATGTGACCATGAACTTGATATGAGTTCTGTTGACAGTTCAATCCAAACTTGCTTCAGCTGAATGGTGGTGTCTATACTCTGTGTTGTATGTGTCTGGAGGGTGTAGGGCAAGGAGAGGGAGTTATTTGATTAGAGTGGAACAACTGTCAGTGCCTCTCAGGGTGACTCAGGCTGGAGGTAATTGATTTAGCTCTACTTTCTACTTGGGCTTGGAGAAGGAATTCTTTTTACTTGCTTTCCATCTGTTTCTAGTGACAGAATACACGTTGTGACACTGCAGAATGATGTTCCCAGACTGGCAGACTAACCTCCTTTTGGATCTGAGATGCTCATAGGAATTTTAAACCTAAACACTTTCTCCATGTGTGAGCTTGAAAAGATGCTGCCCGCTCGACTGGGAGGAAGGAGGAAGGCGAGTCCCTTGCCACTGATACAGCCATGCAAGTCACAACCTTCTTCTTTCTCTCTTAGTATACAAGCTGCTCACAGATTTCTTATATCTCTTCAGAAAGTCCAATTATCTATCAATGAAGCGTCATAAAAACATGCAAAGCAAAAGACTAAATGGAGAAGAGGTATATTTATTTTGAAAAGTTTGATGTTTTGCATGGGTAGGTCACTATTAATAACAAATCTGTGTTACATCTAATGGGACGTTAGTATACTTATATCTAATGTGTTTCTAATTAGATAATTTTTTTTAATCAGTGGTAAAATGCCTACTAATGACTATGTTAATAAAAGGAAAGTGAGGAGAAAAGAAGTAGGTTAACTATTTTGTTAATACTTAGGATTGCTGCATACAGCTTCTTAAACCTTTTCAAAGTTGACTTTCCACTTTTCTCTTCAACTGCAGCAGTAAGTAAACTATTCTTTAAATATCATGCTTCCTCAAACAGGTCATGCTTCCATATTGAAGTACAACAACTTCAATATCCAAAAAGGTGAAAAAGAAATTGTCATGACATGGGAAGCTACAGCATGTGAATCTCATACACGGGCCAAATCAGATTATAATGCTCCAGGATTATTTGCTCTGTGCAAGTGTCCTAGCTCATCTAGGTTCAATATCTGGACTTTAAAATAAGAAAGACACTTCCTGATGCCTGCTTAGTGAGGAGTCGTTTTCTATTTTAGTATTAACAATGAACAAGAATGATGATAAAGTTCTGTATTCAAAAATCACTACTTCAGTGATAGTGCTGCCTGAGTAGCAACTGAAGATAAACATTATCATTTTATAGGTACACTTTTGAGCTTCTATCAGAAAAAAACAATCATCTCATTAGAGACTCACCTGATGGAATAAAGCACATTTCCGTTTTTGAAAATTCGCAACAACTTATTATCCGTTGTAACTTCATGAAAGTTGGCACCTTTTTCATTAGCAAAGAACAAATCAGGTTTCCAAATTGAATCCAGCATGGATGGATCTAAGTCTAAAGAGTCATCTGGATATTCGCTGTACGCGAGGCGCGGATCGTTCCAATTCTGACGGAGAAAGATGTTCACTCGGTAATCCTGAATGAAAGAGAAAACAACCAAAGCTTTACCAAGCATAGGGATTTAGCTTTTATTTCATTTCTTAGCTATGTAATCCCCTGTCCATCTGTGGATGACAAATGAATTACTTAGCTGAATGCCAGCATGATACCTATTTGTATTAGCGGGGACACAATGGATAGGAATAAAGATGCGTTTCAGGGCAACTGAAAAAATCCCAAGATAAGGAAATCCTACCTCTATGTAGAGTTCATATACCTCCATGTAACTCTATCCCTGCAGTAGTTTTGTCTTGAAATCAGAATGAGAGAAACATAAAAAGAGTTTTATGGAGTTACGTTTTTTCTGCCCAACTTCTGGTGGGGGCATTCCCACTTCCCTTTCTTGGGCAGTGACAATCTGTCCCACTGTAAGGGAAGTTAATGTCTTTTGTCTCTCCTTACATATTTTAGACCCACCACCTAAAGTTTCTGTTTCAATTCCCTGTTGAAAATTGTGTGAGCAGTAAGTTGCCATAGAAGTTCCTCCTCTGTTCAATTATGGTGGAGATCATACAAGTGGTTATGATAAATTAGCTTAGGCACGAGTTGAATCACCTTAATTCCTACAGACAATCCTATCTTAATCAAGGGTGCTTTTATAGAAAAGATGAGTGGAGTGCTTCGAGCCTCTGGAAGTCGTTTTGGAGACTTATATACTCTGTCAGAGACAATATTGTATTTATGGCTGGACACTTCCTTAAAACTTTATCAGTCTGAAAGATGAAAATATTTCTTTTTAAATAAAAGTATTAGCATCTCTTTACATTACATCAAGAACTGAGAGAATTGAGATACTGAGCATAATGACTATACTTTTATTGGTTATAATATGATTTTCCTCATTTGCACCACTGCGTTAATGAAAGAAAATAAAAATAAAATGGAAAGATATATTAGGTGCAGAGGGGAAATGTGAGCTAGCTGTCAGGCTTTTTGTGACGCTTCTGAATGTAACTGTTAAAAGACAAAATTAATAAGAAAACTTTGAGTCAAAACAGGAAAGAAATTGTTCAATACTATAAAAAAACCCAATTTGACAAATAAATATAGGTAGTAGTTATTAGTGGCTCGAATAAGTAGTTAAAACCCTACTGATGTAGAAAATGTGGATACTGTTAAAATTCCAGGATTGTATAGATATTTGATCTTGTGAAACTTGGAACATGAAGACATACAGTCATGAGAACCATGCCAACAGACATAATAAAAGACAACCTCGATACACAACATTTACATGTGAGAAATAGTTTTGTGTCTCGTTAGCATCCTGCTGGTTTGGTCAATTTAATTAGCTTGAATAAGGATAGTCAAATGTGCTAAGAAATGCTTAGAGAGCATTTGTTGCTTAGTAATCAGAAAATATGGTATATTATATAGCAAAAGTCCCAGTAGAGGATTATTTATTTATATAACCTTATAAATTTTCCAGAGGAAAAACAGTAAGTGGAAAACTACACCTGGAGAATGAAATGTATTCAGATTATTGTTTTCAGCATACATGAAAAAGGCTCTCTGGCCAAATGGAAGCATACATTAAATGCCAGGTGAAAAAAAAAAAAAAAGCATAGGATTTGTTAATCAGACATGAAAGTTGTTAGCCCTCCTTGCAGAAAAGAACTGAAAGGAATTTCCTTTCTTTTTCAGCACGGCTACTGATAGAGTCAAGAGCGATAAAAAGTTCTTAAGAAAACCTGTTGGTCTTTTTCATAATTAGCACCACAATGTGATGAAACCAGAGCCAGGGATTTGCTCTTCACAGATGTAGAAACAAACCTCTGGGGTTATTTTTTTTGTTTTCTCCTTAAAGTAAGCCAAAACCCTCAGACAAGCTTGTGCCTCAGTGTTCATAGAAGTGAGCTACTGGTGTCTTAAATGCAACAAGAGGACATAGACACCCCCCTCCTCCAGTTTCTTTGCACAATATCCCAAATATTATGTAGTACCAGTTTCCTTTCAAAATTTCTGTTAAAAATCAAAGTCCAGGATGTGGGAGCAGTGACAGCTCCACTGCCTGTACCAACATGTGGAATCCTTGCACTAAAGGAAACATTAGCTCTAAACCTGGTGTACTGGGTGTGAATACTACAGCTCTTAGGACTTCACCTGCACTTCATCCAAACACAAGCATTCCCTATTAATTTGTATAACCTGAAGTAGGTCTATATATTTTGTGTTTCTCTAGAATATGATTAGTAATGGAATTACTTCTAGAATAAGGGAATTCTCATATGTATAAGACAGAACAATTGAAAAACGCAAAGTGAAAAGTGGAAAATTGAAAATAGAGGAAGAGAAAATGGAGGAATCTGTTTTAGGTTATATTAAGCTATTCTGTATGTCAGTTTGCCTGAAGTTTATTGCTTTAAATTGTTTCCAGTTTTTAAGATTAAAAAAAAACCCTGGTCAAATTTTTCACTGATGCAATTGAAGCTATTTTTAATTTTTTTTTCCTGCCTTGAAAAGTCTGACTTAAATTGTCTCTAAATATTCAGAAAAAAATTCCTAATCTATCAAAAGGAAAGAGGTACATTGGACTAACAGTGCACAAAGGCCAAGTATTCATCATCTCTGCCCATAACTACACATGGTGAGCATAAGGCTTAACTGCTTTAAACAAGCAGGGTTGTTTGATGCAAACACAGAAACCGTGCTGCTTTGGTTTTCTACAAGATGGTTACTCTTCTCAGGTGCTACTTGCCTGGAGTGGTGACTCTTAACTCAAGTAACTCTGTGCTGGGGAGATGCCTTGAGGGGAGAGAGAGAAATAATTCAAATTGTGGTGGCTTCCACAGCCGCTTCTATGACCTCAAGGCCGCCATTATCTGAACAGCTGGTTCAGAACAGTGGTTCTACAGAATGAGATTGCGTTATGGGTCTGCACTTGCTCCACTGTCCTTTGAAATCCTTTAGCCACAGGGTGACCTTAGAGGGTCAGCATAGTGCTCAACTTATTCATAAGGCTCCACAAAATACAAATTGGAAGATCAGGTAATTGGGTTTTGCTGTCCTTGTCGAGGCTGAGGCCGTTATGGACTCCAGTGCTAACATTTTGTCCTGGTTCTGTGTAAAAAGGGGTTCAGGGCAGGACCCACACAGAACAGAACTATGTACTCGCCTCTCCCCCCCTGAGAGAGAGAGAGAGACACTTTGGAAAAAAAATGAAGAATATAGTTTAACAAGGAACAGAAAACGAAAAAGGGAGGTAAGGAAAATAATATATACAAAGATTAGGGGAATAATACAAAAAAAATAAAATATACAAAACCCTCAGAAATGGTTCCAGGGTCCCACGGAGTGAAAGGACAACTTCCCTCTCTGAGCTCCAAGGCAGGAGTGAAATTAGAACCCACTCCCTGCCTCTTATCAGAGTGTGTGTGGGAAGGGGAGGGAATACAATGGTTCACCCCCACCCGGGGTCCTCCCAGTTGCTGGAAGGTCACGCCCCCATTCCAAGCCTCAAACCACAACACATTTTTAATAGCATTTTCCAGGACACGGCAAGATCTAAAACACATACAGAATATGTTGATTTCTTTCCATTATACTGATATAGGTAGAGCTATATTCCCATAGCTTACAGAATATAACTACTGTTTTATGGAAACTTTTGCACAAATTGTCAAGATATTAATTGCTTAACTCTCACTGATTTCCCTAATGCATTTTTAATATGTGCTGTATGTAGAACCCATCCAGATCTGAGAGATATACAAAAGCACATTTCTAAAATACACCCTTCATTTGAAAATTGCATATCATCTGCTTTCATAATTTTTGAATGTTGTCATTTAAACCAAATAATCAAATTATCATGCATAAATGATCTTCCAGAACTCTTCCAAACAACATAATAATTTTGACTAATAGAACAATCTAAGTGAAAATTAGACTTCTTTTCCATAATATAGTCAAATGATTCTTGCATTATCTATGTCACTGTAAAATTTTAGCATGGAAATCTCAGGGACTTTCCAAGAACACTACTAAGAGTAAATTGAAAGGCACTATGATAAATATTTTTCTTCTGAAGAATTATTTTAACCCAATAACTATGGCACTTTGTTGTAATGGAAGCTAGATATGACCCTCTGTTCCTAAGAGACAGACATACTGGAAAGAGCTGCACACATGAAGGCTGAAGTGAGGAATGGAAATTAGCAGGGTGACCTGGAGTAAAAGTCACACAGACCTAAGGAGAGCTAGTAGAGTCATAAGGTGATCAGGGAATGATTTACATGGTTTAAGTAGATGTTACAAGGGAGTAATAAAAAAATCAGTGTCTTGAAAAGCCACTTTAAGTATTATTTTTACACTGTAGAGGGCTATTTGTTTTATTGCATTTGCTTCTCATCTCATAGGAATTAAGGCTTAAGACTAGTGATACAGTTGTGTGTGTTACCATTCTTCTCCCTCTCTTCCCTCACCTGAAAAAAACCTGCTCTTTTGTTTTTATCATCAGGTGTTTGGTTGCTAGTAAAATAGTATTAGTATTTTCATATTTCAGCACAACATCCTCAGTACACCAACCTAAAAAGGAATGTTGTAGAGCATATATCACTTCATTTTCTATTGTATTTCTTGGGGAAATTAAAAACATTTGGCTTTTGCTGTACAAAATATTATGGTTGCCTTACACATTTTATCTTCAATATACTTTGATTTTTTAATCTTAATGTATTTTGTAAAACAGAATGCTTGTAAAGGATAATTAAAAGTCCTTAGCGATTTTATGTTTAATATTTTCATTTTGATGATGTAATACTGTGGAAAAAAGAAGTCAGACTTAAGTTTAACTTCACAACTGGACGATAAAATGGAAAACAAAGCAAAAAATTACTCCTTTCTGAGCCAGATGAATGCTGCACAATCCAGAGTATTACTACACTTGTTACTGCAATGGAATCATAGAATCATGGAATGGTTTGTGTTGGAAGGGATATTAAAGATCATCTAGTCCGACCCCCATGCCATGGAGAGGGACACTTTACACTAGACCAGATTCAAGTGGAACAGCACTTAAAACATAATACTAACTTTCTTTTTTTTGCAATTTCTATAACATGTGCTTCATGTGCATTCCTAAAGTACCATAGCTTGTTGCCTTTTTTTTTTGTACTTTACAAAACCATCAGAGAAAATTTCACAAAAAGTGAAGAATGATTTTGGGTCTTGTTACACCAATACAAAGGTAGTACCATGTGGGGACTTGACAGATGGAGGTTGTCATAGTTGTCTTCTCTCTCAGGTTTGCTTTCTCGTTCTCAATGCTGTACATGAAAAGCTACTATATTAGGAACACTTTCATAGTCTGAAAAACATGCAGCTTGACATTCATTTTGTTTTTGACAGTGGTTAGTGCTAAGGATGAGCTTCTTGTTCTCACTCTGGATTAGAGAATCCATAGAGAGGCTGGGAGCAACTGCAGTACTGAACCACTCCCTCAGTAAGAAGCAGCTTTGTAAATTTTACAGAGCCACAGGATTCCTCCCTCAGAAAGGAATGTCACTGATGGGCCTTAGGAGAAAGCCTTCCTCTTGCAATTTTTCTTTCTAAGCCTATGACTCTTGCAATTTTGCTGTAAAAAGGGCAAGGGTGCAGTTCCATACTTGAAGAAATGGAAACTTTCCTGTTGAGTTCTGCTTCAAGTCAGTTGGCTAAGCACTTCATTGGGGATTAGGATCTCCAGAACTGAGCCTTGCAGACTGAGGATGAGCAGTAAGGCCTGTTTGGTTCCTGGATAAAATCCCTAATCCTACACTAGTTTGAAAATGGTGGGTGCTTTTACCCCCTCCATTAAGTAGGGCAGGCCAGATGGTTTGGGGATTTGAGTGAGGGCCTAACTTGCCTCTGATCTCAGGAAGCTTTAGGAAATTATTCGAGCTATTCAGAAAAGATTGTTGATGGATTTTGGATGAAGAGTTCTCTTTCTTTGTCCATGGATGTATTCAAGAAGGTTTTTAAGGTGTTAATTTTTAACCTTTCTGGGGTTTTGTTTGTTTGGTTTTGTTGTTTTTGTTTTTGTTTTTCTTATGCTTCTGAACTACTAAGTATCCAGGTGGGTGTCCTGTGAATAGTTTTGTTAAAGTTTTATTTAAATTTCACCCAATTCCTTTGCAGAGTTTTCCTACAATAACTGCCCAGCAGTACTCGTACTGGACTCAGTGGAACTCAAACATAGTTGGCTAAAAAACCAGCTAAAATTAGGACTTCACCATTGCTACCTGTAGTCAGAAATTTCAGATTCCCTTACAAAATCAGAGTTCAGCAAATAAGTATATACACTACTTGTGCACCAAGTGCTCTTCCTAGGTGTGTGGTGTACTTTTGTAACCTGGGATTCTGAAGTGACATGGCCTCTGTTACATTCTGCCTGGGACAGACAAACATTGCTTCATTTCTTTATTTCTGGGTTGAGTAATAGCTCATTTACCATCACTGCTAGTGGTTTGAACTGTTACTACTCCAGTTCAACCTTCACCTTACTGGAAGTATTGGGTCACTTACAGGATGCTTATTAGTGCAGAGCTAGAAGTCTTTGTCAATCAACCAATAGCTAAAAGAAGAATATAGTCAGTAGTTTTGGTAAAGACTCCTTGATTTTTTACCTTCTAAGCCCCTTGTCTTTATTACAAAACATTCAACATTTGTTGCAGCAGCGTGTTACAAAATCTATTATTTTCCATAGGTTTTAGGATGGAAACATTGCAAAATTGATAGATGTAGTTATTTTTTTTTTTCTCATTTATTATCACTAGAAATGGCTGGATTTTCATTTCTCTGCTTACAAATAATCATCATAAAAAAGCCAAAGCTAGTTAATATCTAGGGTGTTTACTCTTAAAAAAATTAAACACAGTACAACATACTGTATAATAACATTTGTTTTAGCTCTTACTACATGTCCTAGAATATTTATTAATTGGAGACTGAATACACTACTTCCTTTCTTAGTAGAAGCTGTGTCTTTCCCAACTCCTACTGCATTACACTTAAATCATGTTTTGCAACTTGTTCAATGTAGCTGCTCTTCTAAGCTTTAGCTCAGGGACTTTGGAAATGTTTGCACTTTCAAGCAGTAGTGTAAGGGATTGGGTGAAAATGGACATGACAATCACATGCACAAACATCATGCACTAAGCCTCTGTCTTCATGATCTTTGTCAGTTGACAAAAGCTTGTGGGTTGTTTTCTGCAGAAAAATGATGCGTCCCTGAAGATGCTTTTGCTCTAACAGCAGAAGCTACTTCTTGCTAAATGAAAAATCAAGTTTTTATGAGATTGTTTTTTTTTCAGATTAATTTTTGATACTATACTTTCCATGGTGTTATTAATATGTTTTATATGTTAGCACTTAGGATATCACTGATTTCAATAAGTGACTGAATGGACTAACAGTAGAAATCTTTATTGAAAACAAGCATTTGAAATCATTCTGTGTTTCATCTCTTCAGGGAAATATAAGCCAGTTAGATCAAATAAGAATTTGGGAATACCACAGTAACTTTCTCTGTCTTCCTTGTGTTGATAGCTAAATATAATGTTGTCTAGAATAGCATAAACAGGGTAAAGTGAAAGGTAAAGCTGAACTAGCTCCAGTCCAGAAGCAGGATCTGATAGCTCTAGCAGCATGAACACCTGCTGAAATGGGCTGTGGAAAGGGGTATATTTCTAACTTTAAACAAATTTTATTAGATATTAGTTTTCTTTAAATGTATTGATAGGCATGGAGTGCACCAAGATGCGTGTCAGGAAAATCATGTTGTTTTAGAGGCTTTAAATAGATGCCATGGCAACACAAAAAAGTTAATGTCGATTTGAACTGTACCAGTACAGTGGAGAAAGGGAACAATCTGACTACTCAAAGACATCTAGTGGCATTTGAAAAGCCCTAAGATATTCTGCCTTCCAGCTTCTGGTTCAAAAAGATTAATGTCTCGTGCAATCCTATGATGACTACCAGCTTAGATAACCCAGGGTATCAGGGATTATTAAAGCCATCTGTAAAACCACTAGATGCACTCAGGCAACTGAATAAAGATTGAATAAGCACAAGGTCCAATCACTATCCATTTGCTCTTACTCCTTTCATGAAGAAATTAATTTTGTGAACCTGTGCATGTGGGTCTAGATGAGTACCATAGAGAAAGAAGTTCATGAGCTTCCACTAGGTCCATGATGAAGGGCTGGGGGAGGAAGTAGAGGTTATTCACTGGAAAGCCAATCCCAACCTTATTTGAATGGATCTCAAATACCACGGTTTGTAATACTAAATCACACCACAACTGTAGTGAAGTGCTGGGGTCTAAACCCACATCCCTGAATTGGTGTTGACATATGGATGATGTCCACAAGCAGGCAAGAAAGACTTTCCTGGTTGGTTTTCTTCCAGGGCCTGGCCAACCCTGGGTGGGAACCAATTAGGAAATCACTACCATGTGCCCTGCCTTTAGCATTAACATCTGGTGTCCCAGCGTAAAGGCTGGCTCTGCTTGCAGCAGACAGGGGAGGGTTGTCTGTATGGTGAGTGCACTATGTAGGGTTTCCAGTTATTGGAAGGGGTCATTGACTGGCCATTGTGGGCAGAGCTCTCAGCAATGGTGGGACACCAGCACAACCAGGAGTAGAGGGGGAATTACATCTGTAATAATGGCACCATTTTTTTGGCCATGGCTATGTGATTGAAATTGGATGAGTCACCAGGTTTCTAGTACGGTTTGCTCTTGTCTTTACTTCATCCTATGTTGTGAGTGAATGGATCAATCTTTGTTCCTAAGGTGGTTAGCCACCTTGTATTCTCCTTGTATAATTTGGAATTGGAGGGAAGGATCTGGCCCGTGTGCTGCTTACTGGTGGTAGTGTCCTTCCTATTGGGGTATGCAGGCAGCAAAAGAAGTAGTCGTGAGGTCAAACCTGAAACATTTCCCCTGCATTTTGCTAAACTGGGAAACAGTCTTGTAACACTGTAAGGTCAGTATAAATATTTGAAAACTGCAGTAAAATTATCAACAATGAACAGAAGGCTTAACTAGTGTGAAGTGTAAACAGACATATTGAAAAATGTTGTTATATATAGATAATGTTGCATATTATATATCATACATTATATCAAGGCACGCAAATTATGTATTTGATATATTGTTTTCTGAATGTAACATTCACAAAAATAAGGAAAAATATATTGCAAAATGGGAAACTAAGAAAGACTGACTAGAAACATCAAATTTTCATTTGATTCTATCTGTTTCAATCCTACCAGAAGTCAAATAGCTAAACCCTCATTTAGCTCAAACCTATAAAAGATAAGCGCAACTAAAAAAAAAAGACTGTGAGAATGTTTGTAAATGGAAAGCAGACTAGAAATCTTTAATCCTGTTATGCCAACAAGTTAGCTTTCCTATGTTCCTATGCATTTATGTTTTGGAAATCAACAAATGGAATGGAAAATCTAGTGACTGGAAGATCAGGAAATGTAAAGATGGCTTTTTTTTTTTTTAAAAGCAAGGGCATAAATTCAGATTCCCCAGAAGTGCTTTTGAAGATTATTGTTTTACCATTAAAAACAGGTAAAGAAGAAATAGTGAATACATACATTTCTCAGTTAAATGAATTAAAGATATTTGGTTTTAATTCACCTTCAATATCTTCACGGTTGTAATAAGGTGCTTGATCCATATCTGTCCACACTGATTCACAGTCTCCGACCAGAAATGCCTGGAAGAGGTAGTTGGCTGTTATGGTGTGTTGTGGTATGTTGGCTGTTGGTTTTTTTTGTGGTGTTTTGTTTGTTTGTTTTGTGTGCATTTTTTTAAAAAAATTGTTGTTTTGTGTGTGCGTGTGGTTTTTTTTTCTGGCAATGAAAGACATGGGATTAAATTTTCTTCTAGGATCATTTTTTTTAAAAAAATTGTTGTTGTTTTGTGTGTGCGTGTGTTTGTTTTTTTTTTTCTGGCAATGAAAGACATGGGATTAAATTTTCTTCTAGGATTTGATTATGTTTTGTAGGGGCTTGCAAACTGGAACTTTGTTACAATTTGTGGAGAAGGCTGCAGCTAGAAGGAGCTGATTTTTGTTTGCTTCTCTGTATTAAAAGCTGTGGATGAAGTTGAGATGGAAAAAGCCTCTGTAAAGGAGCAGAGAAGTCTGTGAACTGGGATTACCTGCAGTTGTGAGAAAGGGAGGGAGGTGACATTCTGTAGATCCCAGTCTAGAGACTGCTGTCCAGTGAATCTTGATGACAGCCTAGTGCTGCCTAGGTGATAAGGTTAAGTAGCTGAAGGGACAAAGGAAAGTGCCTTGGGGAGCAATCAAATGTATAGAACCCAATTTCTGTGCTGTAGGAGATGGCTGGACCTGCTGAGGACCACAGGATAAGTGAGACAGATTCTGAAGTCACAAGGGTTATTTTGTGCTATTGAAGAAACTGAACTGTCTCCGAGATGTTGAGTTTTACTCCTGTGCAAATGGGTACTAAAATCTGGAAGGATTTAGGGATGAGAAAAAAAAAGATCTGGCACGATTGTTATAATCCAGGTAATGACACAGGGAAAGGCATGTCAGTAAAAAAATGCATATCAGCCCACACCTTGCTGTGATCATATTGGCTTTTAAAGAACTAAAGCCTGAATCAAAGTATTGTGGTACTTGTTCTACCAGCTGTTAACAACCATATTTGATAGCATGCTGTGCATTTCCTTCACAAAAAGGGAAAAGGCTATACAGAAACAGATTTTTACAAGCTCTTTGGATAAATTGCATAATTTTACTGTTTTATTTTAAAGGATTACAACATGGTTTCAACTCTTCTGAATATGATTTAGAATATATCTTTGCAGTATGAGTAAGATGTATTAAAAAAAAAATAAATCTAAGTGCACAGCTCTTTCTGCTGAATGATTACTTTGGCTGTTGTAATTAAAAATGCACACCTAGAGTGCAGGAAGTACCAAGTATTCAGAAATAGAATGAAGACATGAGAATAGAATTGAATTTAAATGATATCAAAATAAGTCAAACTTAATCAAGGAAAGAATTTCAAGGTTAATGCTACATGGAAAGTGTTTGTACTGTAGAATTTTTTCCAGCACATGCTTACTAGACTTGAGAACAGAAATTGGTAACAAAGGTAGTAATCTAGAAAACCTTAGTTTTCTTAATTCAGCTGCATTTAACAGTTATTCTAAAGTTGACTGTAGCTTTAGTTTCTGTAAATGAAGTGTTAGTAAATTGCAGGTTTATGCAAAAATGAGGGAGAAAGGTTGTATTTTTTTTCATTGATAGATGGGGAATTATGGACTTAACTCCTATTAGCATAAATGGGAGTTAAGGAAAATCTACATATATCATGATGAGATTAATTTTCATTGCTTTAACACACATCATGAGGTAGCTACACTAAAGTTTTATATATATATTTAAATTTTGGCCTAGTATTTTGATTTTTTTTTTTTTACAATGTCTTTACATTGGTATCTATCTCCTTACAAAGAAAAATGTGTCACGTAATCATGTCCTCAACTGAATTACTCTTCTTGTATGATTGCAACAAAATATGAAAGTTTATAAACAGTATACTATGTACAATGTGAACAGAGGTGTTTAGTGATGCCCCAGTGTTATCTTCACAGATCCTCAGCTTTTCTGCAATAGTGACTGAGTGGGTCTCAGGTTGCAAATTGGGTATCTTCACAGCTTTTTCTGGGTAATGATGTCATTGCTGTAGCAGGACATAGAATTTTAGCAACAGCTAACTTGATACTTGATAGCTGCTATTTAAAAAGATTGAAGAGGCTAATATAAAAATGTAAAAGTAAGTAAGAAAATGCTGGAGGGAATGGGAGTAATGCCATGGGCTTTCAGAGTACAGTGCTGTACAAGTAATGGCTTTTCCTTTAACTGAAAAAGAGCAGTCAGAGAAGAGTCAATATAAGCAAGCACAGGTAAGGGGGAATAGGATATGTGAACTTTTCTCCTGCTTTTCAAGAATAAGATCAGGTAGGTGTAGGTAAACACAGCGTGCAAAAATTTAGCTAAAGGCTAAGTCTCCCTTGGAATGAGGAGATAAAGATTAAGGAAGAACTTTTCATAAGGGCTGGCATGTAGAGAAACCATTTTGATTTTAGACAGCACTACACCAGAAGATGAATAGGATTATAAAGCAAAATACTCTGCAGTAGCAAGGGCTTGCACTGATGGTACAGGAAGTCCTTTCAAGTGTTCTGTTCCTAACAATTGCAGTATGTGGCTATAGGAAAATGGAAAATTTGGTGTCTTTAAAATTGAGCTGTTCAGTTTTCCATATTATGCCTAGTGTTTTGTAACATCTTTAAGAATGTTTTCTAAAACTGAGCAGTGAGAATCAGAAAATTATTTCCTATAGTGTGCCTGGAAGAGTTGATTATAACAGCTATGCTGGTAAATACCTATCTATTTTAGATGAGGCAGAATAATTACTCCTAGGCTTAGAGTACTGAGGCGACTGCAGGCCTGGATTCAGTGTTTTCTTCAAATGAGGTAAAAATATTTGAAGCCAGGTTTCCCTTAGTGTAAGTAGGAATTCAAGAAAACATTGCTCAGCACACAAGTTTAAGATTATCACTGCTGCATTTTCTGTAGGCCTGTGAAACAATCTTTGACTGATGTGTTCTAAAATGTTTACAGAACTTGGTGTACCTGAAGTTGGTATAGGTAGCTGTACACCTGATTTGACAGTTCTCCCAAAAGCAAAAAGTCAAAGAAGAAGATCTTGTATGCATCTGGTAGTAGCTGAAGAAAGATTTTGTGGGTGCCCAGCTCAACTGACTGGATGCAGCCATACAGCTTTCAGCACTAGTCCTGAGGTACTGGAGTGTTTTCATAGAATCGTTTTGGTTGGAAGAGACATTTAAGATCATCAAATTCAATCATTAACCCAGCACTGCCAAGTCACCACTAAACCATGTCACTAAGTACCATATCTGTGCATCTTTTAAATACATCCAGGGATGGGGATTCCACCACTTCAATGGGCAGCCTGTTCCAGTGCTTTGCAAACTTTTCTATGAAGAAATTTTTCCTAATATCCAATCTAAACTTCTCTTGGCACAACTTGAGGCCATTTCCTCTTGTCCTATCCTTTGTTACTTGGGAGAACAGTCCAAACCTCACCTCATTACAACTTCCTTTCAGGTAGTTGTAGAGAGTGATAAGGTCTCCCCTGAGCCTTCTCTCTGCAGGATAAACAACCCCAAGTTCCCTCAGCCACTCCTCAATAAGAATCTCTCTTAGGAGGAAAGACTGAGTGACCTGGGTCTGTTCAGCCTAGAAAAGACTGAGGGGAGGACCTTCTCAATGTTTATAAATTTCTAAAGGGCATGTGTCAAGAGAATGGGGCCAGACTCCTTACAGTGGTGCTCAGTGTTAGGACAAGGGGTAACAGGCACAAACTGGAACACACGAAATTCCACTGAAATATAAGGAGAAACTTTTTTACTTTGAGAGTGACAGAGCACTGTAACAGGCTGCCCAGAGAGGTCATGGAGTTGTCTTCTCTGGAGATATTCAGAATTTGTCTGGACATGATACTGTGCAACCTGCTTTGGCAGAGGAATTCCAGATGATCTCCAGAGGTCCTTTCCAATCTCTATCATTCTGTGTTCCAGTAAGACTGCACTACATTTCTAGAGCCTTCATTAGAATTTGTCTTCAGAATGCTACCTAAAATAAACTTGAGCCTTGGTCTTGAGTTGGTTTGTTGCTGTTCTACAGTGACAAGCAAGAAAGATTAACTTAATGTTCAGTAAGATAATTCGTTCTTTTTTTTACTGACATGTCTATTAATAGCTTCTATTTCTGTGGGTTTTTTTGTTTTTTTTTTTTTTTATATATCTATGTTAAATATACTGGAAGACAAGCATATGAAGTATGTGGAAACCATCCCTATATCTGGGTCTCTTTTTCAAATAGCATAATCACACACTATTAAACAAAGAATGAACACTACTGCTCCCTAATAACTCACTGGAGAGGTGCCTCTCAGAACAGTTTTAAACCAACTGGCTTGGGGGGCCAGGGAAGGAAGCCTGCCACTAGCTTCTGCCAAATGGGTTGGGGGGGCGGGGAAAGGAACCCTGCCACTAGCTTCTGCAAAGGTCATCAACTCTAGCAAAGACAAAGCTTCTGGTGATTTTAAAAACAATCAGTTTAATCAGCCACTTTGGCTAGGCCAAACCTGAACAAAACACAACAGTTAAAATTATTTTCTTCAGTACAAAGCCCAGTTGCTGTGCAAATCCCTGGAATTTAATTCCGTGATGATCAAATCCAAACACTATTTCTTTTTTTTTCTGATTCGTGTATCACCAAAGGAATCAAAAAGGAAAAACTGACATTTCCTTTACTTTTTCAGAGATGTAAAGGGAGCCCAAAAAGCTGGACTAAGAAAGAACACCAGTACAGGTGTCAGGAAGGAATACAGGAATATTCTCATAACACTGAAGGAGAGCGTTAGGGAAAGTTGTAGAATAGTACAATCATCCACATAAGCTTCCCAGAGGATAGGAGATAAATGTAGTGAGATTATTTCTCATCACTTTTGATTTGTTGTATAAAGATTTTCAGCCTGAGTAGCACCAGTTTTCTTCAGATCTGGAAATTCAGCTATGGATACATGGTAACCATTATGTGCAGTACCTGTTACATGCATAGCATCACCCAACCTATCCATCTGCTGCACCATCTATTGTAGGTTATCAGCAAATCAGATACTTGACCCTCATGTTTTTAAGCACAGCTCCACTTGGTCTTACTCTTAATAAGAGTAAACAACTCTTCACCTCAACACCCATTAGTGATAGGCAATATTCACCCTTGATCATCTGTTGCAAGCTGGTGGTACCATGCTGCACTATGTAACTTGGTGAGATGGATGAGAGTTTGCTGTGCTACCTTTATCTAACATTTCTTTATCCCTCTCTGCTTCATCATGCTGTTGTAATACCAGCCAGCCATTGATCTGTTCTATTCCACGACACAATATCAGAATTCCAAGGTTCCCTTCTAACCTTCTAAAAAGTTACCCTAGACTAAAAGTTTCAGAGCAAAACTGCAAAAAGCAATGTTTTCCTTTGCCACTAACTGATATAGGCTGTGGTTTGGTTTGGTTTGGTTATTTTTTTTGGTTTTTTTGTTTGTTTGTTTGTTTGTTTTTTTTAATTTGGACACAAATGATGCTATTTGTTTGCTAATCCATATGCTGTAGGCCTTGAAACATGCTTTTCCAAGCACGCTTTGATTGCATCCTATAGAATTTCCATGAGTTATGGAGAACAGATACTATATCTGGGAAGGGTGATATGATATTGTCAGCTTAAAATGCAGGTTCAG
>NW_008608925.1:30893-33339 GCF_000691845.1 Merops nubicus
GATTTGCATGGATTAATCTGGTCATGTAGCAAGCTGCACAACTGCAGACCTGCTAGAATTTGAAAAACCTCAGTCTACCCCTGACTCAGTGACCCCGGGTCAGGATTGCAGAAGCAACAAAGGTTGTTAAATAATCCACCTTCTAAACTCATACATGAACATTCTGTTGACTTCTATGTGCCCTGATATGAAGGGAGTTAATTGTCAAATAGGGAAAAAAAATGGAATCTTTTTTTTTTTTTGCAATTTTGAAACTGCAGAGTGTACTTTATTGCCTGCTCACTCATTTGAGATAAAAATTGTGTAAGGCAGATGTTTCTGTCTGTTACATCAGCGTTAACGAATTGTTGTATCCATTACACAGAATTTTTTCAGCATATTTTCATCAAAGAAAGGCATGTATTTCCTTGTGTTTGAGACAGTCAACTACAGGATTAATTTAAGAAAAATATTTTGTGAAACTTTTCAGCGTTGAGCTTTGCAATGTGTACAAGTGAACACTCCTTTCAAGTACTCTCTTTAAAGACAGCCTGGAATAGGCAGAATAGAACCTCAACAAGAATGTTTACTTGAAGAAAGATGAAGCTAATGAAATTAGAGAACTGTGACTTTTTTTAAGTCATCAATAATTCTGATGACTTAAAAATGAGTTAATGCAAGTTAAAAGCACATTTAATTAGTAAATGTAAGATAACCTCTTCAGTGCTGGGAGCACAGAAAGATCTGTCACCTGCTTCCTAACAGATTCAGGATAACGCAGTTCTTTTCAGATTGAGTCAAGAAATACCCAGCAGCAAAAATGTGGCAGTAACAAACAACAGACATTTGCTTTTTAATGTATTAACTGTCTGCACTACTCTCATTTGCCATAAGTTCTCTCAGTGAGTGTCCCTTTCAGTGCACTTTCAGCACGTGCATTATGCTAAGTGTGTTAATACATGCTTAGTAAATATCACTGTAAACCTGCATTATGATCAAAGTGTTGTTCCTGACCTTTAAAACTCATAAAACCTTGAGGAACTTGGTCAGTCATATTCACTAGAATTCAATAGAAATCTGCCCCATTAACCTAACTATTCTGTAGCCTTTGTTTCATGTATTCATTATTTTGTTTCTGAATGTTTGTAGCTGAAAACGTTGACATTTATGTTGTTATACTCCCCTTCTAAGAGTGAATAATTTTATTTTATTTTTTTGTAGCTGCCAGCAATATAGATGACACTGCTATTAATGATCAGGAGCACCTCTTATCATTAAGTGATCAATGATCACTGTACTTCTTATCATTAGGAGGTACAGTGCAAACACAAGCTGAGCTCATGAGCTGCAAAAAAAACTCCGTAAGGAACTTCTGAGGATGTTGTGATAAAACCTGAAATTTAAGTTTTGGTACACCACTAAGCAATTTTTTGTTTGTTTGTTTCCTGTAGGATGTGGTTCTCATATTGCCCATATACATTTAACTTCATATGACCAAGCAATCTGATTGATTTGTCTGATTTTTAAGGTTAAGTGTGCTTAAATACATCACTATTTATCTTAAATAAAAAACTTCAGATGTGAATTTATGTTCATTTCATAGAATGAGATAGTAATTTTATTCTGGGATTCCACATTTTTAGAAAGTCCTTTAAGATTTCTAAATCCTTATGTGAAAAAAAAAAAGAATAAAAATAAAAATAAAAGAATAAAAAAAGAATAGTAGCAACGTTTAAAATGAAAGACCAGACCTAGGTTTTCCTTTGTGTGTGAGGCAGCAAGTTTTAGTTGGCTAAAGGATGAGTGTGGAATCCTCATTTTGTGAATATCATTGAGGCATGCACAGATCTGATACTGCTCTTTGGCTTAATAGCATTGGAAGATTGGCAAAGCTGAACCCTAAGTGATGCCAATAATGAAAGCTCAAGGGAGCTTTAAATTATGTGATTTACCTTTTTTTTTTTCTACCTCCTCAGAGCATACATGACATAAGCTAAGTCTGTCATATTATCACTTAAAATTTCTTAGGTCCAACTAGAACCACAGCTTCCCAGCAAGAGTTGGCATTCCTTTTACCCACTAGGAACCATCTGATTTGTCTTCTGAGACAAAGAAAGAGAAGATGAAAGAACCACGACCCATACTCTAAAGAAGTTGAAAGAAATGTAGAAAAAAAGCCAGGAAAAAAAGAACCAATTTACAGAGTTAACAAGCTGTAAAGCAAATTCAGCAACACTCCAAGTTCCCATCGCACACGGACAAACTCCTTTTACTGAGAACTATGAAGTCCAGGAGTGTGAAGTGGGCACTGGGCTGTTGTTTTTGTAACGTATTGTTTCTGTCACCTTTTTCTGTGTTATACAAAGCCGAGGCAGCAGAGGGAGCTCAAAGATTTTGGCCATCAGTGAGAGCACTCAAGGACCAGATAAAACGGGGAGAGAGAGATTTAACAGTGCCAGGAGCAATA